>NC_053022.1:470370819-470612142 GCF_003073215.2 Triticum urartu
GGACAGCGGTCAAGAACATCCTGAAATACCTGAAAAGGACTAAGGATATGTTTCTCGTATATGGAGGTGACAAAGAGCTCATCGTAAACGGTTACGTTGATGCAAGCTTTGACACTGATCCGGACGATTCTAAATCGCAAACCGGATACGTGTTTACATTAAACGGTGGAGCTGTCAGTTGGTGCAGTTCTAAACAAAGCGTCGTGGCGGGATCTACATGTGAAGCGGAGTACATAGCTGCTTCGGAAGCAACAAACGAAGGAGTCTGGATGAAGGAGTTCATATCCGATCTAGGTGTCATACCTAGTGCATCGGGTCCAATGAAAATCTTTTTGTGACAATACTGGTGCAATTGCCTTGGCAAAGGAATCCAGATTTCACAAGAGAACCAAACACATCAAGAGACGCTTCAATTCCATCCGGGATCTAGTCCAGGTGGGAGACATAGAGATTTGCAAGATACATACGGAGCTGAATGTAGCAGACCCGTTGACTAAGCCTCTTCCACAAGCAAAACATGATCAGCACCAAAGCTCCATGGGTGTTAGAATCATTACTGTGTAATCTAGATTATTGACTCTAGTGCAAGTGGGAGACTGAAGGAAATATGCCCTAGAGGCAATAATAAAGTTATTATTTATTTCCTTATATCATGATAAAAGTTTATTATTCATGCTAGAATTGTATTAACCGGAAACATAATACATGTGTGAATACATAGACAAACAGAGTGTCACTAGTATGCCTCTAGTTGACTAGCTTGTTAATCAAAGATGGTTGTGTTTCCTAACCATGGACAAAGAGTTGTCATTTGATTAACGGGATCACATCATTAGTTGAATGATCTGATTGACATGACCCATTCCATTAGCTTAGCACCCGATCGTTTAGTATGTTGCTATTGCTTTCTTTATGACTTATACATGTTCCTATGACTATGAGATTATGTAATTCCTGTGTGCCGGAGGAACACTTTTTGTGCTACCAAACGTCACAACGTAACTGGGTGATTATAAAGGTGCTCTACAGGTGTCTCCAAAGGTACATGTTGGGTTGACGTATTTCGAGATTAGGATTTGTCACTCCGATCGTCGAAGAGGTATCTCTGGGCCCTCTCGGTAATGCACATCACTTAAGCCTTGCAAGCATTGCAACTAATGAGTTAGTTGCGGGATGATGTATTACGGAACGAGTAAAGAGACTTGCCGGTAACGAGATTGAACTAGGTATTGGATACCAATGATCGAATCTCGGGCAAGTAACATACCGATGACAAAGGGAACAACGTATGTTGTTATGCGGTCTGACCGATAAAGATTTTCGTAGAATATGTAGGAGCCAATATGGGCATCCAGGTCCCGCTATTGGTTATTGACCGGAGACGTGTCTCGGTCATGTCTACATTGTTCTCGAACCCGTAGGGTCCGCACGCTTAAGGTCTCGATGACAGTTATATTATGAGTTTATATGTTTTGATGTACCGAAGGTTGTTCGGAGTCCCGGATGAGATCACGGACATGACGAGGAGTCTCGAAATGGTCGAGACATAAAGATTGATATATTGGAAGCCTATGTTTGGATATCGGAAGTGTTCCGGGTGAAATCGGGATTTTACCGGAGTACCGGGAGGTTACCGGAACCCCCGGGGAGCTATATGGGCCTTAGTGGGCCTTAGTGGAAGAGAGGAGAGGTAGCCAGAGATGGGCCGCACGCCCGTCCCCTCCCTTGGTCCGAATAGGACAAGGAGAGGGGGGCAGCCCCCTTCCTCTTCTCCCCCCTCCGCGAATCCTATTCCAACTAGGAAAGGGGGGGGAGTCCTACTCCCAGAGGGAGTAGGACTCCTCCTGGCGCGCCTCTCCTGGCTGGCCACACCCCCCCTTTGAGCCTTTATATACGGAGGCAGAGGCACCCCCTAGAGACACAAGTTGATCCACGTGATCATATTCTTAGCCGTGTGCGGCGCCCCTGCCACCATAGTCCTCGATAATATTGTAGCGGTGCTTAGGCGAAGCCCTGTGACAGTAGTACATCAAGATCGTCACCACGCCGTCGTGCTGACGGAACTCTTCCCCGACACTTTGCTGGATCGGAGTCCAGGGATCGTCATCGAGCTGAACGTGTGCTAGAACTCGGAGGTGCCGTAGTTTCGGTGCTTGATCGGTCGGGCCATGGAGACGTACGACTACATCAACCAAACGCTTCCGTTGTCGATCTAAAAGGGTACGTAGATCACACTCTCCCCTCTCGTTGCTATGCATCACCATGATCTTGCGTGTGCGTAGGAAATTTTTTGAAATTACTACGTTCCCCAACAATAACATGGCAAAAGAGATTTGAGATCACAATAATGGTGCCCAGTGGCATTTTTGAACATGTGTCTAACAAAGCGATGGCATTTTTGAGCAGTTGAAATTCCTAGTGGCATTACTGAGTAGTGGGACACAACCGATGGCATAAATGATAAAAACCCTTAAAATAATTACTAAAGTGTCGATGAATAGACTTAGCAAAGTGGTGAGCCCTGTCATCTCACAAACTCAGACTGGTTTTGTGAAAGGAAGATATGTCGTGAAAGGTGTGGTTGTTCACTTGTTCTACATGAAGCTTTAAATTCTATCCATCACCGAAAACAAAATGCCCTTTTGTTTAAGGTTGATTTTGAAAAGATTATGATAATATAAATGTGGCCTTTTGTCTATCAAATGTAGGAACGTAAAGGTTTCCTGATAAGTGGTCTGATTGGATCACGTATACCATGAGAGGAGGTCATGCAGGGCCTAACTGGCCATGGGCCAGGCCGGGCCGGGCTTGGGCTGGGCCTAAAAAAGCCCACGGCAGAAAACTGAGGCCCATGCCCTACCATCGGGCCTACTTTTCAAGCCCAAGCCCGGCCCATCTGGTAAAAAGTCCTGAAAATCCCTTAGGGCTTAGGGCCATGGGCCGGGCCTCTTCCTTAAAATGCCAATATGCCAAGCCCAAGCCCGTTCAGGCCCTGGTGGTGGGCTCAAAACTCAAGCCCAAGCCCGGCCCACGGGCAAGCCCATCGGGCCTAGGCCCTGGATTTTAGGGTCGGGCCTGGGTGGGCTGACAGGGCTGGGCCGGAGATGACCAGGACCATGTAGGGGTCAAGGTAAATGATAACACGGGTCCTTATTTTACAACTCATAAAGGCTTGAGGCATGGAGATGCCCCCTCACTTTATTGTTTGACTTGGCCGCTGATGCTTTGGCCATTATTATGGACAAAGCTATAGAATATGATTTTGTCAAGGGTGATTTGAGAGAAATTTTAGATCAGGGACTTAACATGTTGCAATATGCCGATGGCACAATTTTCCTTTTGCAAGATGATGAAAATAGTGTCAGATATATAAAATTTATCTTATGTGCAGTTGACCAAAATCGGGACTGACTATTAATTTCCACAAGAGTGAGCTTTTCGTTAGAGAGGCTACGTAAAAAACTACTCCCTCTGTATCAAAATGTATCATAGTGTAAAAAGTCTTATATTAAGTTAGAGAGGTAGTAGATTATATCAAGAAATCTTCACATGTGAATTGGGCTCCGTCCATTTAAAATATTCGGGATATCCAAACATTAGGATTAAAAATAATCATTGGAAAGTGGTCACTGAAACAAATGAGAAAATGTGTGCTTGTTGGCAAGGGAAATTACTGAACAATGCTTGTTTGACTAGCATTCCTTTATTATGATGTCTTTCTATCCCATAGCTGTTGGGGTGAGGAAGGAAGGCGATTTTTTTAGCTAGGCTTGTTTGGCAAGTTGACAAAGATAAAAAATATTTGGTAAATTAGAGAACTTGTTGTGAATCAAGGGGGATTGAGGATTCTAATTTTTTGATTTCATGAACAAGGCTCTACTTGCCAACTTGTTTTGGAAGTTAGAGACTAAATCTAGGTTATGGCAATAAGTGCTTTTGAATAAATATGTGAAAGGACAATGCTTGATATTAAAACAAATGTGTGATACTCACACTTTTGGACTAGCCTTTTGAAAGTTAAGGAATGTTTTACCAGCATTGCAAGAAAGTAACTAGACATGGAAAAAATACTAGATTCTAGAAGATTGACAGGGGAAATAAACATCTGAGACACTCTTATCCCATGCCTTATTTTCTTACCTTTGATCATAACATTTCTGTGGCTGGTGCTATTAGAAAGGATGGAAGATTTTACCTTCAGAAGAACTTTGTTTAGTGAAGCTCTGGAGTTTTCGAATAATTTGGAGGTGGGATGTGAGGAAATTACAACGACAGCGGGAAAAGATGCTTACTACTAATAGGAATTTTACTGTCGGATCTCTCAACCAATATTTGATCAAGTCTGCTTATGGTTTTCCACAAAATTTTTTATGAAAATTAAAAATTCCTTCTAATTTTTTTCATTTGGTTAATGGTAAAAAAGCATTCTTACTAAATGTATTTTTGCTTAGAATGGGAAAGATAATAAAAGTTGTGTTTTTTGTGGTCAAGATGATTAGATGAGTCTATTTATGATTTGTTTTTTCAACGCTCTACTGCTAGATTGATATGGAGTCTTTTGAAATGTGCTTTTGCTCTTAATTGCACCCCTGCTTGTCTTTTGAAGGATGGATCAAAAGCTTTCCGAAGCATGATAGACATTTGGTGTTGGTGGGTATTGCGGCTATGTTTTGGGCTATATGGAGATGTTGAAATGATATGATTTTTGAAAGAGGAGTACCAATGATCCAATGACTATGATCAAGCTGATGTGTTCTTGGATTTTAGATTGATCCATTTTTAGATAAAGGAGGCACGCCAAAGGGTGGAGTGGGTGGCAAGTGAGGTTTACTTGGCATCACAGGGCATAAGACCGGGAGTGCTTCGAATTGTTAATGACTTATAGAAAATGGTGTTGATGATCTCCTACTTTGCTGGCGTTCGCAAGGTTGCTCCTCACGGCTGAAACCTCTTTTCTTCCTATTTTTCTCTTATACACTGGTTACTAGCTTATGATATAAAACTGTCATATTTTAGTTGTAATCAGAGTCTGGAGGGTTTCTTAACCATTAGTTGGGCCTCCCATTGGATCTTGCATGGTTCTCTTTTGCGCGATTCCTTGTATCCAAGCGTTGTAAGATTTGACTTGCTGAAGTTTGTCTGGAGTCCTTGATAGTTGTAGTTTGTAGTATGTATAAACAAGACTATGTGAGTTCTTTATATGAAAATGAAGTGGATGGCCTCTCTTGTGCTAAAAAAATATCTACTTGTAGAATATTCTGCAGAGGAAGCATTTCGCTCTCACTTTCCCGCCTCTACAAATTGCTCTTCGCACTGTCCACACACCGCATGTGCTTGTTGATATGCTCATTTCGGTAATTGATGGAAAACATTTAAGTGACAAATGTGTCTACTAAGTATGTAAATATGTTATTTTCATTTACTTTCATTTCTCTATGAATCTTGTGTTATTCTAAAGTTGCATTCAACCATAGGGAAGCCGCAATAGTAAGAGAGGGCAAGGAAGACGAAACTATTCCCTATGACCCGCCAATCCAATGCATGGTGATCCGCTAGGACTGAGATGTCATCCTCTCTATCACTTATGTGCTTATGCGTGACTGATCATGCTCTCTACTGGTATCTCCTACAACCATGTGACCATGTGCGATAGTTCCTTGCACATACACCGCTTGTAGCAGCAATAACCAACATGCAACCGCATGTTTTTGCACCTTCTCCAATGATTGAACGCACCAAAATCAGAGTTTGAGTGTGGCCAGAGGACCAGGGAGGCCTATGAGGCCCTCACCCAACCTATCTGACATCACTAGACCAACACTTAGCGCTTGAAGATTATACAGTGAACATCGGCTGAAAACAAATCACATTCATTCAAACCTTTCCGGCCAATAACATTGTGACAGTTGTAAGTATAGTAATACAACAAAAATACTTACATTACTGTACCAACCATAATTACATAGTAATAGATACTGGAAATTATGTGCAACCAAACTGTAAAAAAACACGCTTTTACACATTTTGGTTCATACTTACAATCTACAATACAATGTAACTCGTGTTTCCCAATGAGAATACAACCAAAGGATTAAGAATCAAAATTGAGAAAACTAGCACACCGGTAGGGACCCAGCTATAATTCCAAAAGGCTTGACACTGAAGCTCATAAACAAAACAACTGTAAAAGTTAGTACCTAAAATAGTAACGCAAAGATAAGTATTGGTTAGAACAACACTTGTGTTACAACTGTAACAAAAGAAACCACAACTAAAATTTAGGAAGAAAAAACAAGAGAAATGATAGAAAATCTATTGACCATATAATCATTTATAAAAAAACGCTATCAAACACTATGCCCTTCTAAGATAACAACGCATAATAAAGTCATTGCTACCTATCAATCGCCACAATGCTTATAGTCCAGAATCAACCATAAATACATAGAACTAGACACATGAATTCATGTTCACAGAAAAGGCTAGAAAACAGAAATGATTGTTGGTTGTTGAGACTAACATGAAGAGAAAAATATATTGAAATATATACCCAAAAAATCATGTTGTATGGCAGGGAGGACATGATGGGGTTGTTTGGATCGAAGCCATGGGATGGGCGCCCTGCCAACTTTTTGGCGTTGATTGAGCCTTCCCTGCGCGTTTGGATGGACGCCAAAGAATTGGTGCACCCTGCCCCCTTCCGCTCTTCTAGTTCTACTTGACGCCAACTTTTTGGTCAACCGTCAGCGGCGAAATTGACCGTTAATAAGTTGGCATGGCAATATTGGCAGTGCCAGGACATGCCAAATCCAAACAACGCCGATATTCCCCATTCCCTAGCATACATACTGTTTTTTTACGGATACCAACATACATACTATTTTTTAATGGGTCCTAGCATACAGAGACTATAACTCGGAGAAAGACAAGGAAAAAGAATGAGTGACCATATCAATGATTACACCAACTCAAGACGAGTTGTTTTCGGTAGACTAAAAAATACTCCCTCAGTCCCACAATATAAGAATGTTTTTAACACTACATTAGTGTAAAAAACGTTCTTATATTTTGGGACAGAGGGAGTAGCATTTCTGTTGAAAAATTAAACGACTTTTTTAATGGAAAAAATTAAACGACTTAACACAATCGCCTACATACGGCCCACACACACTGCTGAAAGTTTGGACGGCGATGCCACCAGAAGCCCAGAACACACTATTTTCCAGGCCGCCCGTTCACCGGGCCTCCAGGCCAGAAACGGAGGCGTCGTTGACATAAGGCCCACGAACAGCTCCCGTCGGAGCCTGTGCCTCGCGCGTCGTGCTCCTCCCCAACGCACCCGCGCGGCCGGAAACGACATAGGCCGGCGGCGTCGGCACAGGGAGCGTAATCGAGCGGCTGTTGAGCATGACGACGACCGCCGCCATGCCTGGCCGGAGGTGCGCGTCCTCCTGGACGCAGAGCAGCCCCACGTGGACGCACCGCAGCATCTCCGTCGGCTGGAGCCCGTCGGCCGAGCAGCCGTCGAGCAACCCCGACACGCTCCCACGGCTCCAGTGCCTCCAGACCTGTACACGCAGGGGCGTAATTAGCCAGTTACATTGACTGATCCGTCATGAGCAAGGTCACACCCGTACCGTGGTCAGAAGATCTTCGCCGTTAGTGCCCGGATATTGGGCGAAATTGTTGCGGCGACCCGCGATGATCTCCAGTACAAGGACGCCGTAGCTGTACACGTCCGATTTGGCCGAGAAGATGCCGTGCAGAGCGTACTCCGGCGCCATGTAGCCGCTGCATTTCAAGGTGGACGCCGCATTGTTAGCTACTAGCTCGGTTCACGTGCACCACCGGTTATAACAAACTCACTAGGTTCCGGCGATGTGGCTGGTGTTCCCGACGCTGGCATCCACGCTGAATAGCTTGGCGAGGCCGAAGTCGGAGATCTTGGGGTTCATGTCGGGGTCTAGCAGGATGTTGCTCGCCTTGAGGTCGCGGTGGATGATGGTCAGCCTCGAATCTTCGTGGAGGTAAAGAAGGCCTCGCCCGATCCCCTGGATGATCCTGAACCTGTGCCCCCAGGTAAGCTCTCGGCGCCTCGCAGGATCTGCATGCACATGTCACATGTGCAATCCCATTGTATGTCAGTTGGATATAACAGTCGGGGATCTGAAACTGAAACCAGGTGCCAAGTGCGAACCGAATAGAATCTTGTCGAGGCTTCTGTTGGGAAGGAACTCGTAGACGAGGAGCATCTCCTCCTCCTGGATGCAGCAGCCGAGCAAGCGCACCAGATTCTTGTGCTGGAGCTTGGCCACCAGCACGACCTCGTTCCTCATCTCCACGAGCCCTTGCTGGGAGGTCTTGGACAGCCTCTTCACCGCGATCTCCTGCCCGTCCCGCAGAATGCCCTGACCGACCAAACCACAGCAAGTCGATTGTTCAGTTTAGACATGGAAAATCAATCGGAGAGTGGATGCTCGTGTTCCAAGTTGAGTGTACTTTACTTTGTAGACCGGCCCGAACCCGCCTTCCCCGAGCTTATTTTCTTCAGAGAAGTTGTCAGTGGCAGCTCTTAGAGTGCCCAGATCGTACAGCAGAGACTCTGAGTTTCCCATGTCTGTTCCATCCCCACCCTCTGCTCACAAAGACAAACGGTATAATAATTAAGCCTGGCTGTTCTTTTTTTTTTGGAGATTGTTTTTGCTATATAATCGACCGAGACGCACTCACCGGAGCTGGATATCCGCACATGTTCGTGTGGTTTCTTGTTCTTCCTCTTGCAGAGATACAAAGCAACCGTCAACATCACCAACAGCACCACAGCAACAGGAATGGAGACGAACAGAGCTATCTTGGCCGTGGCGTCGTCGTTTCCTGCTCACACAACGAAGATTCGTCAAAAGGAAATTCAGAATAGTTTACCCTATCTTCTAGTTCAGTCGCTGTCGAACTTTCAACCCGAAAGAAATGTCTAATCAAAGACGCGAGATTGACACGACAATTTCAAAACAAGAAAACTGCATGGCCTCAAGTGCCAGCCAGCTAGAAACGCGTGAGCGTACGGACACGAAGTTGACGGGGACATTGACTCACCGGCGCGTCCTGCAGGGCCGGACTGGTCGCTGCCGTTTACTGCTGGCGGTGGCGGAGACATCGCCGCCTCGGCGGCCTGGGCGTTGTAGAAAAGGTTCACCTCGTACCGGATAGAGCAGCTCCGGGAGATGATCTGCCCTCCCTGCTTCCCGTCGCAGGTGGTCGGGATGGACGAGACGGCTCCGGTGAGGCATTGGTAGCAGTCGTCGCCGGCAAGGTCGCGCGTGCACTGGGCCATGCCGTAGACCTTCGTGAAGGACGTAAAGTCGGCCGCGCCGGCCGCGAACATCCGCGGGGACGAGTACGCCGCCCTGCGGGTGAGGTTGCTCATCAGCGCGCCCAGCTGCGTCCTGAACAGCTCGGGCTGCGTCACGTTCCCCGTGTTGCAGAGGCGGGCCACCGGCGACGTGTCGGCGGCGCCGAAGAAGCTTGCGTTCGAGTAGCGCAGGAGGCAGTTGTCGTAGATGAGCATGGACGTTTTCTGGCCGGGGCACTTGCTGGCCGCGTCCTGCGCGGAGGCGTCAAGGCACGTGCGACAGTCGGATGCGCTCACGTCGGCGCGGCACTGCGCGAGCCCGTACGCCTCGTCAGGCGCTGCGCCGGTGGCGTTCTCGGCGAACCCGGACGCGGCCGACGCGGCGGCGGGGAGGAAGGAGAGGAGGGCGTCGAGGTTGCCCTGGAAGACGCCGCCGCGGGTGTAGTTTGTGTCGCTCGGGCACTCGGTGTGCACCAAAGTGTCCGCGGCGGCGTTGGCTGCGCCGATAAGGAGGAGGAGAGAGTACAGGGGGCTCAGGCTACGCATGGCTCGTGGGGAGGTCGCCATTGTTGGGTTCGTACGTCGCAGCAAGCGAAGCGAAGAAAGCAATTCGCGATTGGGCGCATGGACTGGAAGAGGAGATGCACAAAAGGACGCTGGATTGGGTTGTGGACCATGACTAGTCCTCGCACGGGACACTGAGACTATTCCTCACGCGCTAGGCGTTAGCGGGCTGAACCATCTCACCGAGGAAGACATGATAAATTCAGCACGAGGAGCTGAGGTGATGGCTCTCGCGTGCTCTGGCTCTGGCGACGCCCTGGTCGGCTCGGCGGCGCCGCCGCCGCCGCCCTCGCCCCTGGCCTCGCCCGCGGTCGGCCTGCCGGCGCCCCCCTCGTCCGATTCCCCGCCGTCTCCTCCAGCTGTTCCTCCACGCGAGTCTTGGGCGGACCTCGCCGAAGCTGCCGATGTGGCTGCGGGCCGCCCCATCGCCTGCCGCGACCGCATCCCGCCCCGCGCTCCGGTCCGGCCGCCTCCATCCGTCCCTGTCGGCGGCCCGACTCCCAGGGGTGGGAGTCCGGCCTCCCGCGGGACCGATCGGCGTCACCGGCGGCCGTCGGGCGCGCTGCCGTCTCCTGGGTCGAAAGGGGACGCCTTGGGGTCTCGGGCCCCTCCCCGGCGGCGCCGTGCTGGCGGCTGGGGCGTCGCCGGCCGCGCCGACCGCGGTGCTGCGCTCGACTCCTGGCGGTCCCCCGCGTTGGTGGCATCCGCCTCTGCTCCGGCCGGCCAGTCGCCGGCGGCGACGCTCGCGCTCTCGGGCATCCTTGTCCGGAGAGCCCCCTTTCGTGAAGGAAATATGCCCTAGAGGCAATAATAAAGTTATTATTTATTTTCTTATTTCATGATAAATGTTTATTATTCATGCTAGAATTGTATTAACCGGGAATATAATACATGTGTGAATACATAGACAAACAGAGTGTCATTAGTATGCCTCTACTTGACTAGCTCGTTAATCAAAGATGGTTATGTTTCATAACCATAGACAAAGAGTTGTTATTTGATTAACGGGATCACATCATTAGGAGAATAATGTGATTGACTTGACCCATTCCGTTAGCTTAGCACTTGATCGTGTAGTATGTTGCTATTGCTTTCTTCATGACTTATACATGTTCCTATGACTATGAGATTATGTAACTCCCGTTTACCGGAGGAACACTTTGTGTGCTACCAAACGTTACAACGTAACTGTGTGATTATAAAGGAGCTCTACAGGTGTCTCCAAAGGTACATGTTGGGTTGGCGTATTTCGAGATTAGGATTTGTCACTCCGATTGTCGGAGAGGTATCTCTGGGCCCTCTCGGTAATGCACATCACATAAGCCTTGCAACTAATGAGTTAGTTGCGAGATGATGTATTACGGAACGAGTAAAGAGACTTGCCGGTAACAAGATTGAACTAGGTATTGAGATACTGACGATCGAATCTCGGACAAGTAACATACCGATGACAAAGGGAACAACGTATGTTGTTATGCGGTCTGACCGATAAAGATCTTCGTAGAATATGTAGGAGCCAATATGAGCATCCAGGTTCCGCTATTGGTTATTGACCGGAGACGTGTCTCGGTCATGTCTACATTGTTCTCGAACCCATAGGGTCCGCACGCTTAAGGTTTCGATGACAGTTATATTATGAGTTTATGAGTTTTGATGTACCGAAGGAGTTCGGAGTCCCGGATGAGATCGGGGACATGACGAGGAGTCTCGAAATGGTCGAGACGTAAAGATCGATATATTGGACGACTATATTCGTACATCGAAAAGGTTCCGAGTGGTTCGGGTATTTTTCAGAGTACCCGGGAGTTACGGGAATACGGGAGAAGAAGTATATGGGCCTTATTGGGCTTTAGAGGAGAGGGAGAGGCAGGCTGCACGCCCCCCCAAGGCCTAGTCCGAATTGGACTAGGGGGAGGGGCTGCGCCCCCTCCTTCCTTCTCTTCCCTCTTCCCCTTCCTTGTCTCCTACTCCTACTACATGGAAGGACTCCTAGTTGGACTAGGAAAGGGGGAATCCTACTCCCGGTGGGAGTAGGACTCCCCTAGGGCGCACCATAGAGAGGGCCGGCCCTCCCCTCCTCCACTCCTTTATATACGGGGGCAGGGGGCACCCATAGACACACAAGTTGATCCTCGTGATCGTTTTCTTAGCCGTGTGCAGTGCCCCCCTCCACCATACTCCTTGATAATATTGTAGCGGTGCTTAGGCGAAGCCCTGCGACGGTAGAACATCAAGATCGTCACCACGCCGTCGTGCTGACGGAACTCTTCCCCGACACTTTGCTGGATCGGAGTCCGGGGATCGTCATCGAGCTGAACGTGTGCTAGAACTCGGAGGTGCCGTAGTTTCGGTGCTTGATCGGTCGGGCCGTGAAGACGTACGACTACATCAACCGCGTTGTCATTCCGCTTCCGGTCTACGAGGGTACGTAGACAACACTCTCCCCTCTCGTAGCTATGCATCACCATGATCTTGCGTGTGCGTAGGAAATTTTTAAATTACTACGTTCCCCAACAGTGGCATCCGAGCCTAGGTTTTATGTGTAGATGTCATATGCACGAGTAGAACACAAGTGAGTTGTGGGCGATATAAGTCATACTGCTTAGCAGCATGTCATACTTTGGTTCGGCGGTATTGTTGGATGAAGCGGCCCGAACCGACATTACGCGTACGCTTATGCGAGGCTGGTTTTACCGACGTGCTTTGCACACAGGTGGCTGGCGGGTGTCAGTTTCTCCAACTTTAGTTGAACCGAGTGTGGCTACGCCCGGTCCTTGCGAAGGTTAAAACAACACCAACTTGACAAACTATCGTTGTGGTTTTTTGATGCGTAGGTAAGAACGGTTCTTGCTAAGCCCGTAGCAGCCACGTAAAACTTGCAACAACAAAGTAGAGGACGTCTAACTTGTTTTTGCAGGGCATGTTGTGATGTGATATGGTCAAGACGTGATGAAATATAAGTTGTTGTATGAGATGATCATGTTTTGTTGAAGTTATCGGCAACTGGCAAAATCCTTATGGTTGTCTCTCTATTGCATAAGATGCAAGCGCCCAATAATTGCTTTACTTTATCGCTATGCGATAGCAATAGTTGCAAGAGAAATTGTTGGCGAGACGACCACATGACGACACATTGATATATATCAAGATGATGAAGATCATGGTGTCATGCCGGTGACGATAGAGATCATGACAGTACTTTGGAGATGGAAAACAAAGGCGCAAGATGATGATGGCCATATCATGTCACATATTTTGATTGCATATGATGTTTATCTTTTATACATCTTATTTTGCTTAGTTTGACGGTAGCATTTTAAGATGATCTCTCACTAATTATCAAGAAGTGTTCTCCCTGAGTATGCACCATTGCGAAAGTTCTTCGTGCTGAGACACCACGTGATGATCGGGTGTGATAGGCTCTACGTTCAAATACAACGGGTGCAAAACAGTTGCACACGCGGAATACTCAGGTTATACTTGACGAGCCAAGTATATACAGATATGGCCTCGGAACACGGAGACCGAAAGGTCGAGCGTGAATCATATAGTAGATATGATCAACATAGCGATGTTCACCATTGAAAACTACTCCATTTCACGTGATGATCGGTTATGGTTTAGTTGATTTGGATCACGTGATCACTTAGAAGATTAGAGGGATGTCTTTATAAGTGGGAGTTCTTAAGTAATATGATTAATTGAACTTTAATTTATCATGAACTTAGTCCTGGTAATATTAGCATATCTATGTTGTAGATCAATAGCTCGCGTTGTTGCTTTCATATGTTTATTTTGATATGTTCCTAGAGAAAATTGTGTTGAAGATGTTAGTAGCAATGATGCGGATTGGATCCGTGATCTGAGGTTTATCCTCATTGCTGCACAGAAGAATTATGTCCTTGATGCACCACTAGGTGACAGACCTATTGCAGGAGCAGATGCAGACGTTATGAACGTTTGGCTAGCTCAATATGATGACTACTTGATAGTTTAAGTGCATCATGCTTAACGGCTTAGAATCGGGACTTCAAAGACGTTTTGAACGTCATGGACCATATGAGATGTTCCAGGAGTTGAAATTAATATTTCAAGCAAATACCCGAGTTGAGAGATATGAAGTCTCCAACAAGTTCTATAGCTAAAAGATGGAGGAGAATCGCTCAACTAGTGATCATGTGCTCAGATTGTCTGGGTACTACAATCGCTTGAATCAAGTGGGAGTTAATCTTCCAGATAAGATAGTGATTGACAGAATTCTCTAGTCACCATCACCAAGTTAGTAGAACTTCGTGATGAACTATAATATGCAAGGGATAACGGAAACAACTCCCAAGCTCTTCGTGATGCTGAAATCAACGAAGGTAGAAATCAAGAAAAACATCAAGTGTTGATGGTTGACAAGACCACTAGTTTCAAGAAAAGGGCAGAGGGAAGAAGGGGAACTTCAAGAAGAACAACAAGCAAGTTGCTGCTCAAGTGAAGAAGCCCAAGTCTGGTCCTAAGCCTGAGACTAAGTGCTTCTACTACAAAGGGACTGGTCACTGGAAGCAGAACTGCCCCAAGTATTTGGCGGATAAGAAGGATGGCAAAGTGAACAAAAGTATATTTGATATACATGTTATTGATGTGTACTTTACTAGTGTTTATAGCAACCCCTCAGTATTTGATACTGGATCAGTTGCTAAGAGTAGTAACTCGAAACAGGAGTTGCAGAATAAACAGAGACTAGTTAAGGGTAAAGTGACGATGTGTGTTGGAAGTAGTTCCAAGATTGATATGATCATCATCGCACACTCCCTATACTTTCGGGATTAGTGTTGAACCTAAATAAGTGTTATTTGGTGTTTGCGTTGAGCATGAATATGATTTGATCATGTTTATTGTAATACGGCTATTCATTTAAGTAAAAGAATAAATTGTTGTTCTGTTTACATGAATAAAACCTTATATGGTTACACACCCAATGAAAATAGTTCATTCGATCTCGATCGTAGTGATACACATATTCATAATATTGAAACCAAAATATGCGAAGTTAATAATGATAGTGCAACTTATTTGTGGCACTGCTGTTTAGGTCATATTGGTGTAAAGCGCATGAAGAAACTCCATGCTGATGGGATTTTGGAATCACTTGATTATGAATCACTTGATTATGAATCACTTGGTGCTTGCGAACCATGCCTTATGGGCAAGATGACTAAAGACTCCGTTCTCCGGAACAATGGAGCGAACAACTGACTAATTGGAAATAATACATACTGATGTATGCGATCCGATGAGTGTTGAAGCTCGCGGCGGGTATCGTTATTTTCTGACCTTCACATATGATTTGAGCAGATATGGGTATATCTGCTTGATGAAACATAAGTCTGAAACATTTGAAAAGTTCAAATAATTTCAGGGTGAAGTGGAAAATCATCATGACAAGAAAATAAGGTTTCTACGATCTGATCGCAGAGACAAATATTTGAGTTAAGAGTTTGGTCTTCAATTAAAACATTGTGGAATAGTTTCACAAACTCATGCCACCTGGAACACCACAACATAATGGTGTGTCCGATCGTCATAACCGTACTTTATTGGATATAGTGCAATCTATGATGTCTCTTACCGATCTACCACTATCATTTTGGGGTTATGCATTAGAGACAGCTGCATTCACGTTAAAAAGGGCACCATCTAAATTCGTTGAGACGACACAATCTGAATTATGGTTTGGCAAGAAACCAAAGTTGTCGTTTCTTAAAGTTTTGGGTTGTGATGCTTATGTGAAAAAGTTTCATCCTGATAAGCTCAAACCCAAATCGGAGAAATATGTCTTCATAGGATACCCAAAGGAGACTGTTGGGTACACCTTCTATCACAGATCCGAAGGCAAGACATTCGTTGCTAAGAATGGATCCTTTATGGAGAAGGAGTATCTCTCGAAAGAAGTGAGTGGGAGGAAAGTAGAAAACTTGATAAGGTAATTGTACCTTCTCCCTTATTGGAAAGTAGTTCATCACAGAAATCTGTTCTTGTGACTACTACACCAATTAGTAAGGAAGCTAATGATGATGATCATGTAACTTCAGATCAAGTTACTACCGAACCTCGTAGGTAAACCAGAGTGAGATCCGCACCGGAGTGGTACGGTAATCCTGTTCTGGAGGTCATGTTACTTGACCATGACGAGCCTACGAACTATGAAGAAGCGATGGTGAACCCAGATTCCACGAAATGGCTTGAGGCCATGAAATCTGAGATGAAATCCATGTATGAGAATAAAGTATGGACTTTGATTGACTTGCCCAATGATCGGCGAGCCATTGAGATTAAATGGATCTTCAAGAGGAAGACGGACGCTGATAGTAGTGTTACTATCTACAAAGCTAGAATTGTCGCAAAAAAGGTTTTTTCGACAAGTTCAAGGTGTTGACTACGATGAGAGTTTCTCACTCTTATCTATGCTTAAGTCTGTCTGAATCATGTTAGCAATTGCCGCATTTTATGAAATCTGGCAAATGGATAAACAAAACTGCATTCCTTAAATGGATTTATTAAAGAAGAGTTTTATACGATGCAACTAGAAGGTTTTGTCGATCCTAAAGGTGTTAACTAAATATGCAAGCTCCAGCGATCCATCTATGGACTGGTGCAAGCATCTCGGAGTTGGAATATACGCTTTGATAAGTTGATCAAAGCATATAGTTTTATACAGACTTGCGGTGAAGCCTGTATTTACAAGAAAGTGAGTGGAGCACTATAGCATTTCTGATAAGTATATGTGAACGACATATTGTTAATCGGAAATAATGTATAATTTTCTGAAAAGCATAAAGGAATATTTGAAAGGAGTTTTTCAAAGAAAGACCTCGGTGAAGCTGCTTACATATTGAGCATCAAGATCTATAGAGATAGTTCAAGACGCTTGATAAGTTTTTTCAATGAGTACATACCTTGACAAGATTTTGAAGTAGTTCAAAATGGAACAGTCAAAGAAAAAGTTTCTTACCTGTGTTACAAGGTGTGAAGTTGAGTAAGACTCAAAGCCCGACCACGGCAGAAGATAGAAAGAGAATGAAAGTCATTCCCTATGCCTCAGCCACAGATTCTATAAAGTATGCCATGCTGTGTACCAGATCTGTTGTATACCATACACTGTGTTAAGCGAGGGAATACAATAGTGATCTAGGAGTAGATCACTGGACAACAGTCAAAATTATCCTTAGTGGAATAAGGATATGTTTCTCGATTATGGAGGTGACAAAAGGTTCGTCGTAAAAGGGTTACGTCGATACAAGTTTTGGCACTGATCCGAATGACTCTTAGTCTTCATCTGGATACATATTGAAAGTGGGAGCAATTAGCTAAAATAGCTCCGTGCAGAGCATTGTAGACATAGAAAATTGCAAAATACTTGCGGATCTGAATATGGCAGACCCTTGACTAAACTTCTCTCACAGGCAAAACATGATCATACCTTAGTACTCTTTGGGTGTTAATCACATAGCAATGTGAACTAGATTACTGACTCTAGTAAACCCTTTGGGTGTTGGTCACATATCGATGTGAACTATGGGTGTTAACCACATAAAGATGTGAACTATTGATGTTAGATCACATGGCGATG
Source organism: Triticum urartu (assembly GCF_003073215.2). Taxonomy (NCBI): domain Eukaryota; kingdom Viridiplantae; phylum Streptophyta; class Magnoliopsida; order Poales; family Poaceae; genus Triticum; species Triticum urartu. The sequence goes on from NC_053022.1 coordinate 470,388,351, forward strand.
TGAACTAGATTATTGACTCTAGTGCAAGTGGGAGACTGAAGGAAATATGCCCTAGAGGCAATAATAAAGTTATTATTTATTTCCTTATTTCATGATAAATGTTTATTATTCATGCTAGAATTGTATTAACCGGAAACATAATACATGTGTGAATACATAGACAAACAGAGTGTCAATAGTATGCCTCTACTTGACTAGCTCGTTAATCAAAGATGGTTATGTTTCCTAACCATAGACAAAGAGTTGTTATTTGATTAACATGATCACATCATTAGGAGAATAATGTGATTGACTTGACCCATTCCGTTAGCTTAGCACTCGATCGTTTAGTATGTTGCTATTGCTTTCTTCATGACTTATACATGTTCCTATGACTATGAGATTATGCAACTCCCATTTACCGGAGGAACACTTTGTGTGCTACCAAACGTCACAACGTAACTAGGTGATTATAAAGGAGCTCTACAGGTGTCTCCAAAGGTACATGTTGGGTTGGCGTATTTCGAGATTAGGATTTGTCACTCCGATTGTCGGAGAGGTATCTCTGGGCCCTCTCGGTAATGCACATCACATAAGCCTTGCAAGCATTGCAACTAATGAGTTAGTTGCGAGATGATGTATTACGGAACGAGTAAAGAGACTTTCCGGTAACGAGATTGAACTAGGTATTGAGATACCGACGATCGAATCTCGGGCAAGTAACATACCAATGACAAAGGGAACAACGCATGTTGTTATGCGGTCTGACCGATAAAGATCTTCGTAGAATATGTAGGAGCCAATATGAGCATCCAGGTTCCGCTATTGGTTATTGACCGGAGACGTGTCTCGGTCATGTCTACATTGTTCTCGAACCCGTAGGGTCCGCACGCTTAAGGTTTCGATGACAGTTATATTATGAGTTTATGAGTTTTGATGTACCGAAGGAGTTTGGAGTCCCGGATGAGATCGGGGACATGACGAGGAGTCTCGAAATGGTCGAGACATAAAGATCGATATATTGGACGACTATACTCGGACATTGGAAAGGTTCCGAGTGGTTCGGGTATTATTCGGAGTACCCGGGAGTTACGGGAATACGGGAGAAGAAGCATATGGGCCTTATTGAGCTTTAGGGGAGAGGGAGAGGCAGGCCGCGCGCCCCCCAAGGCCTAGTCCGAATTGGACTAGGGGGAGGGGCTGCGCCCCCTCCTTCCTTCTCTTCCCTCTTCCCCTTCCTTGTCTCCTACTCCTACTACATGGTAGGACTCCTAGTTGGACTAGGAAAGGGGGAATCCTACTCCCGGTGCGAGTAGGACTCCCCTAGGGCGCGTCATAGAGAATGCCGACCCTCCCCTCCTCCACTCCTTTATATACGGGGGCAGGGGGCACCCCATAGACACACAAGTTGATCCTCGTGATCGTTTTCTTAGCCGTGTGCGGTGCCCCCCTCCACCATACTCCTCGATAATATTGTAGCGGTGCTTAGGGGAAGCCCTGCGACGGTAGAACATCAAGATCGTCACCACGCCGTCGTGCTGACGGAACTCTTCCCCGACACTTTGCTGGATCGGAGTCCGGGGATCGTCATCGAGCTGAACGTGTGCTAGAACTCGGAGGTGCCGTAGTTTCGGTGCTTGATCGGTCGGGCCGTGAAGACGTACGACTACATCAACCGCGTTGTCATTCCGCTTCCGGTCTATGAGGGTACGTAGACAACACTCTCCCCTCTCGTAGCTATGCATCACCATGATCTTGCGTGTGCGTAGGAAAATTTTAAATTACTATGTTCCCCAACATTTTGCCCGTTCATTTCCTCCTTCGGAGCTGCTCCCTCCTTGTCTCCGGCCGGCCGGCGTGCCGTGCCCTGGCCGCGCCGCCCCCGTCCTGCCCCGGTGGCGACCTCCGCAGCGGCGCCTGGGGAAACCCTCGTGCCCCGGTTGGTTGCCCCGGACCGGTCGTTTCGGGCTGCGCTGCTGCTGGGCCTCCCTGGGGCCCAACCAGTCGGGCCTTCCCCCGGGCTGTCGGCCGCTGGATCCCCATGTGGGATGCGGGCCGCCGACCGCTTCGTGGGCCGGCCGTCCAGCCCGGCCGCGCGTGGTGTGGCCCAGCAGCGCCCCCCGGCGCGGTCTGGCCCGTCCCGGCGCTCGATTTGGCCCCCTGTAGGGTTTCCCCGTGCCCCCCGTGCCTCGCCCCTCGCTCCCCATCCCGCCGCCACGCAGGCCGCCTCCCTTGTCCCCTCCGGCCGCCTCCCTTGTCCCCTCCGGCCGCCGCGCCCCTCGCCCCCCTCCCCCGCCGGCCATGCCCTGGGACTGGGGCGATGCCGAGCCCCGCCCGAAGCGGCGTGTGGATGACCGCCGGGATCCTCCGCGCTCCTCCCCCGACGGCCTCCGGCGGGAGGCTGACCTCCGGAGCCAGCTCACCTCCCGCCCGGCTCGCCGTTCCCCTGCTCGTGACTCCCGCGACCCCCGCCGCTCCCCTTCCCGCCAATCACGCCGCTCCCCCGCGCGGGATGACTGCCGTTCACACTCGCCAGCCCGCCGGGATCCGCCTCGGGAGGACTCTCGGGACCGGGCCAACTCGCCTGCCCAGCGCTCCCCTGCCCGAGGCCGGTCACCGACCCGGCGCTCGCCGGCCCGTGTCGGCCGTGGCTCCCGCCGGCCTTCCCCTTCGCATTAGGCTCCTCCCGCCTCCGGGTCCACCGCCCCTGAGAACCGGCATTACCAGCCCCCGCGCGCCCAAGCTGCTTTTCCACCATCTAACGGTGGCAACAGGAACCATGGGCGCCCGGGCGCTAAGAAGAAGAATAAGAAGGGGCCGCCTCGCCCTCCACCTGCCGCCTCCTCCGCCGCCGTGGTGACCCCGGCCTCGGGTGCCGTCGCCGCCCCCGAGGGTCTGCCGTGCTTCAACTGCGGCCTGCCCGGCCACTTCCAGGTGGCTTGCCCCAACCCACCGACCTGCTACCTCTGCAAGGAAGCCGGACACCCTGCGGTTCTCTGTTCGGAGCGCCCGGTCACAGAGGAGATCATGATGTACGGCCACGGCATCGAGGACATGGGATTCTTCCACATTGAGGTGCCGGAGCTCCCGCCTCCCTCCCCCTCGCTCCTGGCCCTTGTGACAGTCGTGGGGGAGGGCGTCGCCACTTCGGAGCTGATCGAGGCCGAGCTCAACCACCTCTGCCGATGCAAGTGGGATTGGCAGGTGACCTCCACCGCGCCCAACACCTTCTCGGTGATCTTCCCCGACGCCCTGAGCATGTGCCTCTGCACCCGTAGCGACAACATCACCTTGGCCCTCAACTGGATTGTGGTGAATATCTTCGAGCCGAGGTGGGATCCCAAGGCCGTGGCGGTCCTCGACACTGCTTGGCTCCTCATCGCCGGCCTCCCAGACGTGGCCCGGTCTGAGCGGGTCATTCGCAGTATGTCCAAGATCCTGGGCAAGGTGGTGGTGGTCGACGAGCTCTCTCTGCGCAAGGAGGAGGAGGTCCGAGTCAAGGTGAAATGCCTGGACACCTCCAAGCTCCACACCACGCTTCGGGTCTTCTTCAACGATGACGGATACGACCTCACCATCTGCCCTGAGCCGCCGAACCACATTGGCCGCCCCCGCCTCTTCGTCAACAGCCTCCACGGGGCGGGCCCGCGGATGCCGATGGCTCCCACCACCGGCACCCCTGCCACTCCCGCTTTGACGACCACGAGGAGGACAACGACATCTCTGAGCGCTCCCGCTCCCCGTCTCGTGAGCCCGCCAACCCCCCATCGGGTCGCGGCGACTCCGGGCAGGGCCGCACCCGGGTGTCTGCCGCTGACCTCGCGGTGGCTCTTTAGCTGGCCGCACCCCAGTGGCACCCTCTCCCCCTGCCTCGGAGTCAGCCAGTGACATCTCGAGTGTTGGTATGCTCGTCGTGCCCCCCTCGTCGCCCCGTTCTCCGTCCGCCGACTCCGCTCGCCGCTCCTCTCCATCGGATCCGGAACCACCGTTCCCCCCAGCCCCGACCCCTCCGGTCCTCACGGGTGGTGACGGTGGGACCCCTCCCCTCGGAGAGCCCTCTCTGGTGCTCCCGCCTGTGGGGGATGAGTCTGGTGACACCCTGGTGCTCGTCGCCCCGCTTCCCCCGCTGGTGACCCCCGACGCCCACCCCACTTCCCCTGCCTCCCCGGCTTCGGCGGTGGCCGTGGTCATCACCACTCCGGTCTCCGCGATCCCTCCCCAGACGGTGGCGTACACCAGGCGACCCCGCTCCTCCTCGATGCCGGTGACGGCGTCTCGCCGCAGCGCTCGCCTCGATGCGGCCCGCCCGGCTGATGCCTCGGTTCCGTCCATCGCCGAGCGTGCTGAGATCTGGGCGGCTGCCCGGAACCTCGAGTCAGGTGTGGATTCCGCCCTCCCCAGTTCTTCCTGTTGTTCCTTTTCCGCGCTTGAGGCCGTTCCTCTTGGACACCTTGCCAAGGTGGCCACTGACTCGGCCATCGTTTTCAGGGGGGAAGTGGGTCCTCCCTTAGAGCAGATCGCGGCCATTAGGGCTCGCGAGATCCTGGATGGTAAGCTGGCTGAGACTCGGGCTCGCCTGCGTAGGACCCTTGAGGACTAGACTGCCCGTACCGCTGTTCAGGCCCCTTCGGTGGTCGATGGGGCTATTCGTGGGCGCACTCGGTCCCGCACTGCTGCTCTCCGCGCCCAAATCGCATCTCGTGTTCTGGGGTCAAGCAGCCCCCGATGGGGGCTTAGATGCGGGCCCTTTTTTGGAACATCCGCGGCTTCGTTCATGATGGTCGACGCCGCCAACTAGTCGAATACGTGCGTGACGGACACATTGACATCATTGCAATCCAGGAAACCTTGCGTACTGAGTTCTCCCTCCATGAGCTTGACTGCCTCAGCTCTCACCTCTTCGCCTGGCATTGGCTCCCTTCTAGTGGGACCACGGGCCACTCTGGTGGCATCCTTTTAGGGTTAAGGATGCCACCTTTGAGGTGGGCGGCATGGACCGGGGCGAATTCTTCGTTAGCATAGAGATCCTTGAGCGAGCTCTGAACTTCAAATGGGAGGTCGTGATTGCCTATGGTCCGGCGGATCACCGACGTTCCCCGACCTTCCTTGCGGAGCTCCACCAAAAGATCTCCGCCTCCCTCCTCCCAGTAGTTGTGGGCGGAGATTTTGACCTCATCCGTTCTCCGGACGAGAAGAATAATGATAGGATTAACCTCCCCCGTATGCAGTTGTTCAACGACTGGATCGCGGAGCTTGGCCTCCGGGAGATCGAGCGGACGGGGGCGCGATTCACCTGGACTAACCGCCAGGCCGACCCGACGCGATCCATCTTGGATCGTGTCCTAGTTTCCCCGGAGTGGGAATTGAGGTGCCCCCTGACCTTGCTCCGGGCGATTACCCGGATTGGGTCTGACCACGTCCCTCTCCTCCTATCCTCTGTGGAGGAGCGCCCCCCCTCCCGTCGCGGTTTAGGTTTGAGTCCTTTTGGCTCAAACAAGCCGGCTTTCGGGATGCGGTCTCTGCTCGTTGGACTCTTTCTCGCGCCTCTCCCCATCGCTCCATGTCCGCCGTTGACTCGTGGCACTTCTGCGCCAAGCTTGCCCGCCAATTCATGAAGGGCTGGGGCACTAATCTTGGCCGTGACCTCCGCGAGCGTAAAAGATCTCTCCTGTTGGCTATTCAGGCTCTGGACGCCCGGACCGACTCCTCCGGGCTCTCCCCAGATGAGTGGATGCTGAGATATGATCTTGAGGATCAACTCTCCTCCATCTACACAGATGAGGAGGCATACTGGAGGTTGTGTGGTACCCAAAGATGGGTGCTCCGCGGCGATGCAAACACTGCATATTTCCAGGCGGTTGCGAATGGCCGACGCCAGAGAAATTCCATCCACTGCTTGTGGGAGGATGACGCCCCCCTTGTCCGCCCCGCAGCCATTCGGGCTCATGTAGACGACTTCTACAAAGCCCTCTTTACCCCCACCCCTCGGGGTGGCGCTAGTCTCGCCCCCGACACTTGGACGGGGGTGGAGTTGGTTTCCGACGAGGCCAACGGGGCCCTTGTTGCCCCCTTCGCCGAAGAAGAGGTACTCGCGGCCATTAAAGGAATGAACCCCTCCTTGGCCCCGGGTTCGGATGGCTTGCCCGTTACGTTCTTTAAAACGTTCTGGCAGACAGTCAAACCTAAGGTCATGGCCCTCTTCGAGGAGTTCTATTCAGGCTCTATGGACCTTGGTCGCCTCAATTATGGGATCATTACCCTCATCCCAAAGGTTCCGGGCGCCTCTGATATTCGCCAGTTCCGTCCCATCACCATGATTAACGTGATATTCCGGATCCTGGCCAAAGGGTACGCCAATAGGGTGACCCTGCTTGCTAACTCGATCACTCACCCGAACCAATCGGCCTTCATCCAAGGCCGGTTTTATTTTAGATGGCGTGTTGGTCTTCCATGAAGTCCTTCACGAAGTTCGGGTGAAAAAACATCGCGATGTCTTCCTGAAGCTGGACTTTCATAAAGCTTATGATACTGTGCACTGGCCTTTCCTTCGGGAAGTGCTGCTGCGTAAGGGCTTTGACGACCGTTGGGTGACTCACGTGATGCAATTAGTCTCCTGTGGGCGGACCGCGGTGAACATCAACGGCGAGATTGGGCCATACTTCCCCACTCTCTGTGGGGTGCGTCAGGGGGACCCATTCTCGCCGTTCCTGTTCAACATGGTGGTCGATGCTCTGGCCGCCATCCTGGAAAAAGCCAAGGGTGCCGGTCATATTCACGGCATTGTCCCCCACCTAGTCGGAGGGGGAGAGGTCTCCCTCCTTCAATACGCGGATGACACCATAATAATGGTTGAAGGTTCTACTCAGGACGTGGCTAACCTGAAGTTCCTCCTCCTGTGCTTCCAGCAGATGTCGGGCCTAACGATCAACTTCGATAAGAGCGAAGTGATGGTTCTTGGTTACCCTCCGGTGGAAGCTCAGGCTATCGCTGACCGACTTAACTGTCAGCTGGGTTCTTTCCCCATGACCTACCTGGGGATCCCCATTAGTTATTCGCGCCTCACCGTGGCGGACCTCCGCCCCACGGTGACCCGTATGCAACATCGCGTCGAGCCTTGGAAAGGGCGTTGGCTATCGAAGGCTGCGCGTGTGATTCTCATCAACTCCTCTCTCGCCAGCCTTCTTTGGTACCTCATGAGATTGTATAGCCTCCATGAAACGCTGCACACGGAAATTGCCAAGTACCAATCCAGGTTCTACTGGGCTGGCGAGGATGACAGACAGAAGTACCATATGGTCAGTTGGCTGGACATATGTAAACTCAAGGACCAGGGGGTCTGGGGATTTTGTCCTCCCGACGCATGAACATCGCCCTCCTGACCCGGTGGCTATGGCGTATTGCTAATGGTGACGGAGGGCTTTGGCTCACCATCATCCGGAACAAGTACCTCCGTGGATAGCCTCTGGCTTTCTGTCAGCGTTCGGGCGGATCCCAGTTTTGGCAGGCCGTTATTCAGCTGCTCCCTGTGCTTCGCATTGGCACGTCCATCTCGGTTGGGTCTGGGTCCGCGACCCTGCTCTGGTTTGATCGGTGGATCGGCGACACCCCTCTGGCCGCCCGCTTTCCCGAGCTCTTCGCCATTGCTGTTGACCCGCGGGTCTCTGTTGAGACGACCCTTATTGACTTAGGGCGCCTCGCGTTTTGCCGCCCTTTTGGCCCGCCCGAAGTGGCCGCCTGGGATGCCCTCCTCGAGGACATCGCCCTTCTCCCGATGAACGTCACCGACACCCCGGACGCCATCTCTTGGCACCTAGAATCTTCCGGACGCTTCTCTACTAAGTCCCTATACGCGGCCATCGCGCCTTCGCCCGCCCCCGAGCCCTTCAGTTTGATCTGGGATATCCGCCTACCACTGAAGATTAGGATCTTCCTTTGGCAATGGATCCGTGGATGCCTCCCCTCCGGAGTCGAAGTCCTCAAGCGTAACGGACCTGGAGATGGGCTTTGCCCCCTGTGCGGCACGGTGGAGGACGCTAACCACATCTTCTTCGCGTGCTCCACGGCCCAGTTTCTTTGGTCCAGTTTCCGCGAGACGGTTGGTGGACAGTGGTGCAATTCCAATTTCCCCGACCTTCTCGCAGAGATCCATGCCTCCCTCCCCCCTCGCTACCGACATATCTGTTGGCTCTACGTAGGGGTCCTCGCCTGGACGCTGTGGACTGTCCGCAATAAGCTTGTCATCCAAAAGGTTACTCTCAGACGTGCTACTGACGCCATTTTAAAAATGTGTGGGTACCTGCAGCTTTGGCGGCCGCTTAGCCGCCCTCAGGATCGGGACGTCATCAACACCCTCCTCGCCGACCTTCGATCGCTCGCCTTCCGCCTGGCGCCACCGCTTCCGCCGCCCCCCCCCGGAGCCCGACTAGTTGCAGTCGTTTATTTCTGTTCTAGGGCTTGTTGAGCTGTGCCCTCAGCATTAACCCTTATGGATCCTGTGTTCTGTATGAACTTGGTGTGTGTGTTTGAACCTCTGTGGATTGTTGGCTTGGACATGTGCTTTATAATATAAAGCGAGGCGAAAGCCTTTTTCAGTAACCATCTCACCGAACAGGAAAAAAAATTGAGTGGAGACCGGCTGCAAACCTCCTCCCGTGCATACCCGGTCCGATCTGCCGCCACCTGTCCCTGCTCTCCATCTAACGCTATCCTCTCATCCCCACCTGCACGTACGCTTCTCGGCTCGAGTACCTTGCATCGGCTCCAGGAAACAAACTACACGGCTCGTATCAATCAGTTCCGCGGTAATCGGAGTTTCCATGGCCGAGCGATCGGAGCCTTCTTCTCCACGCCATTGGACTGGTGGGCATGGGATTCCTGGGTCGGCTATGGTCGCACCGCGCCAGAACGCCTCGCCGCCCTCTCTCTCCCATGGCTGCATCGGCCCGGAACGAGAGCCATGGCCGCCGCGGGCCGTGCTCCCGCTGCCTGAAGTGTTGCCTCCATCGAGAAGGACGGGAGTCGTCACGCCAGAGTTCGGCCCTGTCGCTGCCTTGGATCATGTAAACCATGCGAATGAGTACGACCGCGGCTCCACCTCATACAGCCCGCTGTCGACAGTGGCGCCGGAGGAAGCAACATGCGACATAGACTTGCCGCCACCGCACGTAACAGAAGACCAGGAGTATGACACAACCAACATGACTGGAGAAAGAGGCCAGGAGGACGATGTGATCGACACTGGTCGTGGAGCTGACGGAGAGGAGATACAACAGGTATGGTCGTTGCCTGGTTCTTCAAGATTGTCTCTTACAACAATCTCAGCTTGCATGTGTACAGTACATTGTCATGCCAAAAGCTAGAGATCATGAAGTCAAGATAGGATGTTTATCTGTAATGAACAATTTGAGGATGACATATTAATAATTTTGTAAACAATGATTAGCTCATATTTGGCTTGAAAGTACAATAGCTTATTCAGAACAAAGTATTCCATCCATGACGCACCTAGTCTAAAATAAATGTGTTGTGAAGGACATAATATATATTTTACATTGTAATGTAACTTTAATTCTCAACACTTTCTACTGTAGATGGCTGATAAAGTTGGGCGATCTTTGATCGTTCCCGAAATGGGAAAGTCGTTCGATTCAGAGCAGAAAGCATACGACATGTACAACACGTATGCCGACAAGATTGGGTTTAGTATCAGAAAGAGCCAGACAAAGCGCCGCCAAGATCGAACTATATACCAAAAATATATAGTTTGCAGTAATGAGGGAGAACTAGAAACCGAATCATCAAAGGCCACTACAAGAACAGGTTGCCAGGCTCGTGTTCAATTTAGTGTCAGTAGAGAGGGGATTTGGACAGTGCAAAAGGTTGTAACCGATCACAATCATTATCTTGAAAAATCCCAATAAGTCGCACAAGCCGAGATCCCAACGACGTGTTGTAGAAGCGGACAGAGCGCTAATTGGCCAGATACGTGAAGCTGGGATGAAGCCATCTCAGGTGTATGATTTTATGGTAGAGTTCTATGGAGGAGTCGACAAAGTTCCATTCTCAAAAATGGATTGCAATAATGAGATTGGTAAGGAAAGGAAGAAGTATTTAGAGTCCAATGATGCAAAAACACTGTTAGAATACTTGAAGAATAAGCAGAGGGAGGATCCAACATTTTTTTATGCGATTCAACTAGATGAGAAGGATGGTCAGATAGCTAATTTTTCTGGGCAGATGGTCAGTCCATTATGGATTACACATGCTTTGGTGATGCTGTATCATTTGACACCACATTTGATACCAATAAGTTTGAATTGCCTTTCGCTCCAATCCTTGGTGCCAATCATCACAAGCAAACAGTAATATTTGGGGCTGCACTGATATTTAATGAGTCCATTGATTCATTTGCTTGGCTATTTGAGACATTTCTCACGGCAATGTCAGGCAAGCATCCAAGCACAATTTTCACTGATCAAGACAGGGCCATGGACGGAGCAATTGCTTATGTATTTCCAAATACAAGCCATCGGCTTTGCTTGTGGCACATCTATCTTAATGCTGCTAAACATCTTGGGCATGTAATTCATAAGCATCCTGAGAAGTTTCTACCGGATTTTAAGAAATGTGTCTATGAAGACAGATCTGAATGTATCTTCAAGAGGAAGTGGCAAGAATTGTTGGAGGAGTATAACCTTGAGGACAACGAATGGATGGCAAAATTGTATGAATTGAGGGGAAAGTGGGCTGCAATTTATCGTGACTCATTTACAGCTGATATAAACTCGACTCAAAGGAGCGAAGGAATGAATAATGTCTTCAAGAAAAGATTCCGTAGGAAACTTGGTCTTTCCGAACTCCTTGTAGAGTGTGACAAGGTCTCGGCGAGCCTCCGCGAGAATGAGTTGGATGAAGATTTTAGTTCGCGTCGAAAGAACCCGGTTACTTATAGCAGTTTACCATTGTTGAAGACCGCGGCTGAATCGTATACAAGTAGGATGTATTCCGAGTTTGAGAAAGAATTTAAAATGCAATTTACATTCTCTTGTAAACTGCTAACAAATGAAGGGCCAATCTTCACATATATGGTTACACATATGCGCAGCGAGCATGGAGCAACAGTTGTATTCAACAATACAGATATGACTGTTGCATGTTGTTGCAGAAAGTTTGAATCCATAGGTATGTGTACACATTTTTTATTGCAATTGATGTTTAATACAAACTGATAAAATATGAAATGCATATCTGATAGGTTTGTTGTGCACGCATGCTCTCAAAGTCTTCAACCTGAACGATGTTTTCATTTTGCCATCGCAATATATACTAAATAGATGGACAAAATATGCAAAGAGAGGCTTTTATATTGAGAAGCAAGGAACTGATACGGAAAATTTGAAAACACAAGCGGCCCGTATCTCACGGAAGGCAACATCTGTTGCATTGAAATGTTCGACAGTGAAAGAGCTTCTTGATGATTTGGAGAAAGCCATAGATAAGTTGGATTTGGAAGCAGATAATTCTCTTAGCAAGATGAAAGAAAAATCCAACGAGGTTCCGCTAGTTTCGACTGAGTGTGTTGCAGAGACATTAAAAGGTATTGTATCGTTTAGAGTTCCTCCGGTGGTAAAAGGCGCAAAGAGTAAACGATCAAAAATCTCTCTTGAAAGGAAGAATGGAAAGAAAAAGAAAAATTCTAAAACGAAAGGTATTGATCGATTGTACCCAATCTAGCAAAGCTATTATCCAGTATATGTTTCTATAGCCATTTTTATTTTATTTTGGTTTTTATGTCTGACTATAGGAGAAGATCCAAAGAATGCAACAGAAAATAGAGAGGAGCACAATGGTCCAAATGAATTGATCGTAAGACAGGGCTTGTACTCATTATTTTCCTTTCATATTGTACTTAATTTGTTGCTTTAAACTATTTCATCTTCCATGGTGTAGGACCTTAATGCTAGTAGCATTGACGCTATGACAAACTTTGCAAATGATGTTCATTGGCAACTTCGACCATAGGTTCTTCCTTGATCCAAGGCGGATATGCTACTGCCTCAATGCCAACATTATCAAGTGATGTGTATGGTCAGCCTTCGACCATGGCTTCTCCGTTGATTGAAGGCGGATATGTTAATGCATCCATGCTAACATTCTCAGCAGATGTGTACGGGCAGCCTTCGACCATGCCTGCTCCTTTCGTCCAAGGCGGATTTACAAGTCTTCTACATGGAATTCAACAAGAAGCCACATTTTCCTCGTCCATTAGAAAGTTACATTTCGATAAATAGCAGTTCTGGACCTGTAACGTGTTTTCTGTTTTAACATCTGAGAGTGACATGGTTGAAGTTTGATGATTTTTCATATGCTTTCAAGAATAATTTGCTCTATCATTCTGATGGAGTGCCAAATCATGACAATATGGAACCTTGCTTTGTAATATGTACAGGATTATCTATTTATTCTCATAGGGTTGCTTTACTGGAATGCTACTCCTTGGTGTTTAAATTTCAGTCCAATTTGAATCCATTTGCATTCACTTTCCAATCAGGGCTGTATGAGTACAATGAAATGTTCAAATGTAAAATGTGAAATCTTCATGCTTTCAGTTTTGATACATTGATGTCATCCTTTTCTAACAAAAAGGAGTTGAGGTTCTCTCTTGTAAAAGCTAGCAAGACTTAGCTGTGCTTTCCTGTTTGCAACAAAATCAAGATATGAGCATGTAAAAGATGATATAAAACATCAGTTTTTTTTAATTTATAGATGATCGCAAGAATCTATCCTTTTACAGATCAGAAAATTTACAGTCAATATTTCTGAACAATTTACAATAGAGTATCAGCATTATTTTCATCATAAGTTTCTGAATCTTGAAATTCACTGAAGAAAGTACGTTCTAACTAAAAGAACATGCTTACTTGCAATCCATTGAGCAGAACATCAGCGAGCATTTTGACATCTTTTCTGACCTCGTAGCAGGCCATGAAAATACAGAAATAATATAGTCTACTTAACACGATCTACTTCATGTTCTCGGTGTCATCGGATTATCCGTTTAACCTTTACTTCTTCCCTCTTCCTACCCCTGCTATCTATCAATCCAACATCACCGTTAGGCCACTCTAAACCTATTTGCAAACCTGAACTATCAGTGCACCAATTATTATTATTTTTCGAGAATGACAGTGCATCAATTATAATTCAGAGAAGTGAAAAAAACTCTGACATCTAAACTGTAGGAGGCTTTGTGCAACACAAACAAGTTGCATGTGATGGTGCCGGCAGCATAGAGCACATAACAATGCAATCCAAGAAACGGACATGAAAAGGGAACCTATTTTTGCTTATTGATAATAGAAATACAGTGTGATATCAAGCAGAGTTGAAATCTGAAAACTATACTCGTTCAACTATTATAAAGTCATGCTCTATGGAGAGAGAATATTACAATTGTGATGCCCATTGACAAGAAAATTGCAATGACCTCAAACTATTATGGAAGGCGCTGGTTCATCAGTCAAAAGCTACTCTTCTTTTGAATCGGGAAAACGAATTCATTCAGTTGTTGGTGAACACAGACATCATATCCGGTGAGCTCATGGCCACGAGAGCACGCCGGCGCCATGCACGCACATACTCGCCGAGCGGGTGCTGCACGTTGTGAGCCAGCAAGGGCGCCTCCATGCCCAACTTCGGTCGTCCACGGCTGCCATCTGATTTGGGTCTTCTGACGCCTGTAGTTTGAGCAGCTCTCCCACGGACGCGCACCACTCGTGGAGTCGTGGGCATAGGTGTCCATGGTGCCTCCTGGTCCACCGTCGCCGCCAATCCGCTCCGCGGGGGCCGCCATCTCGCTCTACCGGCATCGCTCGGCCTTGGCTGTCCGCTGGATGTGGAACAAGATGGGGATTGTGTTCAGTTTCTTGAGCCGATATAGCAGCTTACCGATCGAGCCGAGCAGAAGCGCCGGGAGCGACGAAATGAGCCGAAGAAAGGAGCGACACAACGGGCGCGAGCAGATGCTGTGGGATGCATTGGTATGATAGGTGGCGGCAGATCAGATCGGGTATGCACGGGAGGAGGTTTGTAGCCGGTCTCCACCCAATTTTTTTCCGACCGAACATTTCTTGTCAAATCTATGATCTCCGATCCCTCATGGCCTCATCATCGAACTTCCACATGCAACATTTTTCACATGTATGCAACATCGTTTGCGACATTTATAACCTCTGTTCTTCTAAAAAATCAGACAAAAATGTTACAACCGGCGGCGCGGGCTGGTGGCTGGTGCTGCCCTCTGGGCGTGGTGGCCCTCGGCGTGCCGGCAGTTGCTTACGTCTTCATGTTGCGGAACCAGCTGTGGGGTCGGGGTGGCGCGTCACATCGACTTCGGTCTTTGCGGACGATAGCGATGTCATTAACGTCATTGGTAGTCTACGTCACCCCGCTCGGAATGCTTCGAGGAGAACTCTAGATCTGGATCTTTCGGATCGGACGATGGCAAAGCCTTCGGTGTCGTTTCCCCTCCTCGGGGCACTGTTTTGGAACAGGTGCTGACACAAGGGGCCAAGAGGTGGAGCGATGTTGCATCTTACCGCATCAGCGGCGGCTGGTCTCGGCAACGTGGCTTTATGGAGTCTCGGCGTTGGATGCATGTTGATGGATGCGTGTAGGATGGTGGCACTGTCAGTTGACGTGGTGGCGTCAACGACAGTTGGGCCTGACAAGGTTAATGTGTTGATCCCTTCTAAAGATGGGAAGACGAAAGATGACAACAACATATTCTAGAGCGTGCGCACATCGTGCGTGCTAAGGGTTTGGTAGACCGATTGGTGCTCTCGGCTCACCGTTGGGCGGCTTAGTGAGGCCACCAGATTACCCGGTGTGCGTTGTTGCGAAGTCAAGAAACATCATCAAACTAGTAGGTGTAGCGACATAGATCGTCAGGAAGGTGGTTGTGAGTTGATCCATGGATTTGTTATGTCAGACTCTGTTGAATACTATAGTAAAGATGGTTGTGTGCATCGTTTGATGCGGAAGCCGGGTGTTATCTTCCTTTTTGAAAAAGGGACAAAAATGTTGAAGCATTTTAAATATTGTCCGCCCTACAAAACAAGATTTGAACATAAAGTGTTTCGCCCCGATTTCCATTAATAGAAACAAAGTGGCCTAGCCAGGCTGGGCCATCGTAGAAGCACACTGCACTAGATTCGTCGAGTTGCCGCCAGCTTCACCAACGCCGCCGTCGAGTGCCGCCTAACGAAGACCTCCACTCAAGCCCTCATCTCCTTCTCCAACCCCAGCGGCCCTCCGAGACCTCCAAACCTTCCCCAACAAACTGCCCCTAAACCGTACCTCCTCCCAGCGTCGCCACCGCATAGGCTTTGCCCCGACCACGAGAGGGGTTGGCGTCCAGTGGCGGCTAGGGCTTTGTGATCATCTGCCTGGTCTCCTCTCTCATAAAATGTTTGGTGCATATGTTGTTGCGCTGGAAAAACTTAAATGTTAATATCTAAAAATGTTGTTTTGATATTGTAAACTTGAATAGAACCCTTACTAAAAGAGAGATGTCGTGTGTTTAACTCTATCTTGAGCATTTGAATTCAAAATTTTCAGAAAAAAGTTTTGTTTGCTTGGTATAGGTGTTTATTGTGGGGGGCGAGAAACTCGGTTACCAGGCGGTAATCAAATTACCGCCCGGTAACCAGAACCTTCGGCCATCTATGAAGAATGTACCTTTCTTTGTCATAACTTCACACGCGTAATTTTTAGTCATTGTTCTAGAAGGAGGGCAACACATGTTTGTTTGTTTTTTGCGGGGTTAAAAGGGATTTCATAGCTTAAGGTGGAGGAACATCTGAAGGAAATATGCCCTAGAGGCAATAATAAAGTTATTATTTATTTCCTTATATCATGATAAATGTTTATTATTCATGCTAGAATTGTATTAACCGGAAACATAATACATGTGTGAATACATAGACAAACAGAGTGTCACTAGTATGCCTCTACTTGACTAGCTCGTTAATCAAAGATGGTTATGTTTCCTAACCATGAACAAAGAGTTGTTATTTGATTAACGGGATCACATCATTAGGTGAATGATCTGATTGACATGACCCATTCCATTAGCTTAGCACCCGATCGTTTAGTATGTTGCTATTTCTTTCTTCATGACTTATACATGTTCCTATGACTATGAGATTATGCAACTCCCGTTTTCCGGAGGAACACTTTGTGTGCTACCAAACGTCACAACGTAAATGGGTGATTATAAAGGTGCTCTACAGGTGTATCCAAAGGTACATGTTGGGTTGGCGTATTTCGAGATTAGGATTTGTCACTCCGATTGTCGGAGAGGTATCTCTGGGCCCTCTCGGTAATGCACATCACATAAGCCTTGCAAGCATTGCAACTAATGAGTTAGTTGTGAGATGATGTATTACGGAACGAGTAAAGAGACTTGCCGGTAACGAGATTGAACTAGGTATGGGATACCGACGATCGAATCTCGGGCAAGTAACATACCGATGACAAAGGGAACAACGTATGTTGTTATGCGGTCTGACCGATAAAAGATCTTCGTAGAATATGTAGGAGCCAATATGAGCATCCAGGTTCCGCTATTGGTTATTGACCGGAGACATGTCTCGATCATATCTACATTGTTCTCGAACCCGTAGGGTCCGCACGCTTAAGGTTTCGATGACAGTTATATTATGAGTTTATGAGTTTTGATGTACTGAAGTTAGTTCGGAGTCCCGGATGTGATCACGGACATAACGAGGAGTCTCGAAATGGTCGAGACATAAAGATTGATATATTGGACGGATATATTCGGACACCGGAAGTGTTCCGGGGAAGTTTCGGATAAAACCGGAGCACCGGGGGGTTACCGGAACCCCCCGGGGGGTTAATGGGCCTCATGGGCCTAAAGTGGAGAAGAGGAGGGGCTGCCAGGGCAGGCCGCGCGCCCCCTCTCCCCCTAGTCCGAATTGGACAAGGAGGGAGGGGCGGCGCCCCCCTTTTTTCTTCTCTCCTTCCCCCTCTCCTACTTGGACAAGGAAAGGGAGGGGAGTCCTACTCCCGGTAGGAGTAGGAATCCTCCTGCGCGCCTCCTACTAGGGCCGGCCGCACCCCCCTTGGATCCTTTATATACGGAGGCAAGGGGCACCCCTAGACACACAAGTTGATCCACGTGATCATATTCTTAGCCGTGTGCGGTGCCCCCTTCCACCATAGTCCTCGATAATATTGTAGCGGTGCTTAGGCGAAGCCCTGTGACGGTAGTACATCAAGATCGTCACCACGCCGTCGTGCTGACGGAACTCTTCCGCGACACTTTGCTGGATCGGAGTCCGGGGATCGTCATCGAGCTGAATGTGTGCTAGAACTCGGAGGTGCCGTAGTTTCGGTGCTTGATCGGTCGGGCCGTGGAGACGTACGACTACATCAACCAAGTTAACGCTTTCGTTGTCGATCTACAAGGGTACGTAGATCACACTCTCCCCCTCTCGTTGCTATGCATCACCATGATCTTGCGTGTGCGTAGGAATTTTTTTGAAATTACTACGAAACCCAACAGTGGTATCAGAGCCTAGGTTTTATATGTTGATGTTATATGCACGAGTAGAACACAAGTAAGTTGTGGGCGATATAAGTCATACTGCTTACCAGCATGTCATACTTTGGTTCGGTGGTATTGTTGGACGAAGCGGCCCGGACCGACATTACGCATACGCTTACGCGAGACCGGTTCTCCCAATGTGCTTTGCACATAGGTGGCTTGCGGGTGACAGTTTCTCCAACTTTAGTTGAACCGAGTGTGGCTATGCCCGGTCCTTGCGAAGATTAAAACATCACCAACTTGACAAACTATCGTTGTGGTTTTGATGCGTAGGTAAGATTGGTTCTTGCTTAAGCCCGTAGCAGCCACGTAAAACTTGCAACAACAAAGTAGAGGACGTCTAACTTGTTTTTGCAGGGCATGTTGTGATGTGATATGGTCAAGAAATGATGCTAAATTTTATTGTATGAGATGATCATGTTTTGTAACCGAGTTATCGGCAACTGGCAGGAGCCATATGGTTGTCGCTTTATTGTATGCAATGCAATCGCGCTGTAATGCTTTATTTTATCACTAAGCGGTAGCAATAGTCATGGAAGCATAAGATTGGCGAGACGACAACGATGCTACGATGGAGATCAAGGTGTCGCGCCGGTGACGATAGTGATCACGACGGTGCTTCGAAGATGGAGATCACAAGCACAAGATGATGATGGCCATATCATATCACTTATATTGATTGCATGTGATGTTTATCTTTTATGCATCTTATCTTGCTTTGATTGACGGTAGCATTATAATATGATCTCTCACTAATTATCAAGAAGTGTTCTCGCTGAGTATGCACCGTTGCCAAAGTTCTTCGTGCTGAGACACCACGTGATGATCGGGTGTGATAGGCTCTACGTTCAAATACAACGGGTGCAAAACAGTTGCACACGCGGAATACTCAGGTTATACTTGACGAGCCAAGCATATACAGATATGGCCTCGAAACACGGAGACCGAAAGGTCGAGCGTGAATCATATAGTAGATATGATCAACATAGTGATGTTCACCAATGAAACTACTCCATCTCACGTGATGATCGGACATGGTTTAGTTGATTTGGATCACGTAATCACTTAGAGGATTAGAGGGATGTCTATCTAAGTGGGAGTTCTTTAAGTAAATTAATTGAACCTAAATTTATCATGAAACTTAGTACCTGATAGTATCTTGCTTGTTTATGCTTGATTGTAGATAGATGGCTCGTGTTGTTGTTCCGTTGAATTTTAATGCGTTCCTTGAGAAAGCAAAGTTGAAAGATGATGGTAGCAATTACACGGACTGGGTCCGTAACTTGAGGATTATCCTCATTGCTGCACAGAAGAATTACGTCCTGGAAGCACCGCTGGGTGCCAGGCCTGCTGCTGGAGCAACACCAGATGTTATGAATGTCTGGCAGAGCAAAGCTGATGACTACTCGATAGTTCAGTGTGCCATGCTTTACGACTTAGAATCGGGACTTCAACGACGTTTTGAACATCATGGAGCATATGAGATATTCCAGGAGTTGAAGTTAATATTTCAAGCAAATGCCCGGATTGAGAGATATGAAGTCTCCAATAAGTACTATAGCTGCAAGATGGAGGAGAACAGTTCAGTCAGTGAGCATATACTCAAAATGTCTGGGTATAATAATCACTTGATTCAATTGGGAGTTAATCTTCCAGATGATTGCGTCATTGACAGAATTCTCCAATCACTGCCACCAAGCTACAAGAGCTTCGTGATGAACTATAATATGCAAGGGATGAATAAGACTATTCCCGAGCTCTTCGCAATGCTGAAAGCTGCGGAGGTAGAAATCAAGAAGGAGCATCAAGTGTTGATGGTCAACAAGACCACTAGTTTCAAAAAAAGGGCAAAGGGAAGAAGAAGGGGAACTTCAAAAAGAACAGCAAGCAAGTTGCTACTCAAGAGAAGAAACCCAAACCTGGACCTAAGCCTGAAACTGAGTGCTTCTACTGCAAGCAGACTGGTCACTGGAAGTGGAACTGCCCCAAGTATTTGGCAGATAAGAAGGATGGCAAGGTGAACAAAGGTATATGTGATATACATGTTATTGATGTGTACCTTACTAATGCTCGCAGTAGCACCTGGGTATTTGATACTGGTTCTGTTGCTAATATTTGCAACTCGAAACAGGGACTACGGATTAAGCGAAGATTGGCTAAGGACGAGGTGACGATGCGCGTGGGAAACGGTTCCAAAGTCGATGTGATCACAGTCGGCACGCTACCTCTACATCTACCTTCGGGATTAATATTAGACCTAAATAATTGTTATTTGGTGCCAGCGTTAAGCATGAACATTATATCTGGATCTTGTTTGATGCGAGACGGTTATTCATTTAAATCTGAGAATAATGGTTGTTCTATTTATATGAGTAATATCTTTTATGGTCATGCACCCTTAAAGAGTGGTCTATTTTTATTGAATCTCGATAGTAGTGACACACATATTCATAGTGTTGAAACCAAAAGATGCAGAGTTGATAATGATAGTGAAACTTATTTGTGGCACTGCCGTTTAGGTCATATCGGTGTAAAGCGCATGAAGAAACTCCATACTGATGGACTTTTGGAACACTTGATTATGAATCACTTGGTACTTGCGAACCGTGCCTCATGGGCAAGATGACTAAAACACCCGTTTGCCGGAGGAACACTTTGTGTGCTACCAAACGTCACAACGTAAATGGGTGATTATAAAGGTGCTCTACAGGTGTCTCCAAAGGTACATGTTGGGTTGGCGTATTTTGAGATTAGGATTTGTCACTCCGATTGTCGGAGAGGTATCTCTGGGCCCTCTCGGTAATGCACATCACATAAGCCTTGCAAGCATTGCAACTAATGAGTTAGTTGTGAGATGATGTATTACGGAACGAGTAAAGAGACTTGCCGGTAACGAGATTGAACTAGGTATGGGATACCGACGATCGAATCTCGGGCAAGTAACATACCGATGACAAAGGGAACAACGTATGTTGTTATGCGGTCTGACCGATAAAAGATCTTCGTAGAATATGTAGGAGCCAATATGAGCATCCAGGTTCCGCTATTGGTTATTGACCGGAGACGTGTCTCGGTCATGTCTACATTGTTCTCGAACCCGTAGGGTCCGCACGCTTAAGGTTTCGATGACAGTTATATTATGAGTTTATGAGTTTTGATGTACCGAAGTTAGTTCAGAGTCCCGGATGTGATCACGGACATAACAAGGAGTCTCGAAATGGTCGAGACATAAATATTGATATATTGGACGGATATATTCGGACACCGTAAGTGTTCCGGGGAAGTTTCGGATAAAACCGGAGCACCGGGGGGTTACCGGAACCCCCCGGGGGGTTAATGGGCCTCATGGGCCTAAAGTGGAGAAGAGGAGGGGCTGCCAGGGCAGGCCGCGCGCCCCCTCTCCCCCTAGTCTGAATTGGACAAGGAGGGAGGGGCGGTCCCCCCTTTTTTCTTCTCTCCTTCGCCCTCTCCTACTTGGACAAGGAAAGGGAGGGGAGTCTTACTCCCGGTAGGAGTAGGACTCCTCCTGCGCGCCTCCTACTAGGGCCAGCCGCACCCCCCCTTGGATCCTTTATATACGGAGGCAAGGGGCACCCCTAGACACACAAGTTGATCCACGTGATCATATTCTTAGCCGTGTGCGGTGCCCCCTTCCACCATAGTCCTCGATAATATTGTAGCGGTGCTTAGGCGAAGCCCTGCGATGGTAGTACATCAAGATCGTCACCGCGCCATCGTGTTTACGGAACTCTTCCCCGACACTTTGCTGGATCGGAGTCCGGGGATCGTCATCGAGCTGAACGTGTGCTAGAACTCGGAGGTGCCGTAGTTTCGGTGCTTGATCGGTCGGGCCATGGAGACGTACGACTACATCAACCAAGTTAACGCTTCCGTTGTCGATCTACAAGGGTACGTAGATCACACTCTCCCCCTCTCGTTGCTATGCATCACCATGATCTTGCATGTGCGTAGGAATTTTTTTGAAATTACTACGAAACCCAACAACATCCTCCATACAAAGTGCAGGTACATTAGCAGGGCCTGATCTGAGCCAAATTATTGGTCTTGCTTCTACTCGACCGAAAGAAGCTAAGCTATGACTGACAACATGTTTTAGCTAAACACTTTGACGACATGTCCTATAAAATTTCTAGTTTTTATCCGTGCAGTGATCGCTGGCAATGTAACATGTAAGATTTGATCTTGTGGAAGCGTTCCTTCTCCCGATGGGAGCCGCGTTGTGTCTATTTATTGGGGACAGGAATTGCCCCTGTCGTGGCTTAAAAGTTTACGATAATCGCTAGGATTCATCGATACATGAGGAGTCTCAGAAGGAAACGAGAGAAGTAGAGATAGGAGGGAGGTTTAGATTACAAGAGTTTAAACAGATATTCTAACACCCTCCCTTAATCTAAACTATCCTATATTCAGATTTCTCTTGAACTCCTCAAATGGCCTTGCTGGAAGAGCCTTAGTAAACCCATCTGCTAACTGATCCTTGGATGGAATAAATCGTATCTCCAACTTCTTCTCAGCAACTCTTTCTCGTACAAAGTGAAAATCTATCTCAATATGCTTGGTTCTAGCATGAAAAACTGGATTAGCAGACAGATATGTAGCACCCAAATTGTCACACCATAGACAAGATGTACGATTTTGCTTGATTCCTAACTCATGAAGCAATGATTCCACCCAAATAATTTTAGCAGTTGCATTTGCTAGAGATTTATACTCAGCCTCTGTACTTGACCTTGATACTGTGGCTTGTTTCCTGTCACTCCAAGAAATAAGGTTTGATCCAAAGAACACTGCAAATCCTCCAGTTGACTTTCTGTCATCACTACATCCTGCCCAGTCAGCATTAGAAAAAGCACTAACAAGTGTAGAACTTGATCGTTTGAACTGATGTCCCAAACTCACAGTGTGCTTAATATATCGTATAATCCTTTTGACAGATGTCCAATGAGTGGAGGTAGGAGCATGCAAATACTGACAAACCTTGTTTACAACAAATGATATGTCTGGCCGTGTCAATCTCAAATATTGTAGAGCTCCAACAACACTTCTATATTTTGTACTTTCTTGTTCATTAAGCGGTTCTCCTTGATATGCTGAAAGTTGTTCTGAAGAAGACAATGGCGTAGGTGAAGGTTTGCAATCCTTCATTCCCATATGAGTTAGAAGCTCAGTAGCATACTTTTCCTGATTGAACATTATGCCATCTTGACTCTTCTTAACTTCAATGCCTAAGAAAAAATGTAAGTCACCTAGATCCTTCAATGCAAACTCTGAACTCAAGTCACGCAAGAGGGAATTACTTGCATTTGATGATGAGCTTGCAACTATGATATCATCAACATATATAAGCACAAAAATCACTGTATGCGCCTTATTATAAATAAACAAAGATGTATCTGCTTTGGATGGAACAAACCCAAGATGCTTCAATTGCAAACTTAACCTTGAGAACCAAGCTCTAGGTGACTGCTTCAGACCATAAAGAGCCTTATCAAGCTTGCAAACATAATGAGGTGTTTGTTTATTCTCATACCCTGGTGGTTGCCTCATATAGACCTCATCTTCTAGAAAACCATGCAGAAACGCGTTCTGAACATCTAGCTGTCTAAGACTCCATCCCCTGGAAACAGCAATGGCTAGCACAAGTCTTATAGTAGCAGCTTTAACAACTGGACTGAATGTATCCTCATAATCAATACCATATCTTTGCTTAAACCCTTTCGCAACTAGACGTGCCTTGTACCTATCAATGGAGCCATCTACTTTTCTTTTTATTCTGTAAACCCACTTGCAATCAATAATATTTTTACCTCTCCGACTTGGTACCAAGTGCCATGTTTTATTCTTCATGAGTGCACCATATTCTTCATCCATAGCTCTTTTCCATTTAGGATCTCTAAATGCATCACTTAGTTTTGCTGGTTCACCTGAAATACACAACATGCCATATGGTATTGTGCCATCTGTTCTTTGTTTAGGATTTCTAATACCTTTTTGAAGATGAGTCATGACACGTGTAGCAACAAGTTTTGGTTGTGCTGAACTCTGCGCAGGAATATGCACAGACCGGCTAGATGCAGAAGATCCAGGAGAATTTTCAGAATCAGCTGCAGACGATCCAATAGCCTCCTGTGTGGTGGCCGTTTCTTGTGTGGCCGCAGAACCAGCCGCCGCAGCCGATCCGGAGCCTGATGCAGCATTTCGCTGCATGTGGGAGCAGCGTGCCATAGCAGTTGGCTGCATGCGCCTGGGCTGCATGTGCCCGCGCTGTTGCTCCCGGCTGGCAGGGTCCCGATCTGAGGTTGCTGCGCGCTCGTGATCTGAGGCTGCTGCGCACCCGTGATCCGAGGAGGATTCCCGCACAGGAGTGGCAGGCGCCGCCAAATCGTCCTCGAAGACCGTGCCTGCTCCCTCTTCTTCATGCACATGAAATGACAGATTGTTTTGATCATTTTGAACACCAATTTCTGCACCATTTTCTGCACCATTTGCTGCACCGTTTCCGTCAGAGACCTGCACACGTATAGAAGAAGCACTTCTAGGAACATTATCATGTTGGTTTGTACAATTGTTATCTCCCCCTTCATCAAAACTAGGAGACATGGATGGAAGGAGAAGTATTTCTTGGCGAAGAAGGGCACCGGCGTTGGGATGGAGTGATGCAAAAGGAAATACTGACTCGTCAAACACAACGTCTCTAGAGATATATACTCGTCCCGTAGAGATGTCAAGGCACTTGAATCCTTTCTGCATGGGGCTATATCCTATGAAGGCACATTTTTTTTGAACGGAACACAAGTTTTCGTGTGTTATAAGGCCTGAGATTGGGCCAACAAGCACATCCGAAAACTCTAAGAGACTTGTAATCTGGTGAAATACCAAAAAGACGAGTGATGGGATTCTCAAAGTTGATGACTTTGCTAGGACGAATGCTTATAAGATATGTGGCAGTAAGAAAGGCTTCCTCCCAAAATTTCAAAGGCATGGAAGCGTTTACTAGCAATGCTAGCCCTACTTCAACAATATAGCGGTGTTTGCGTTCAGCCGACCCGTTTTGTTGGTGAGCATGGGGACATGAAACATGATGAGAAATTCCAATATTTTGGAAGAAGGAATTTAGTTTCTCATACTCACCACCCCAATCTGTTTGCATGGCAAGAATTTTGGAGTTCAATTGTCGTTCAACAAGGTTTTGGAAGTTGCTAAAAACTTGGAAAACATCGGATCGTTTCTTTAGCAAATAAATCCAGCTGAATTTACTATAGTCATCAATGAAGCTTACATAGTATGAAAATCTACCAACCGAGGTAGGAGCTGGTCCCCACACATCAGAGAAAACAAGTTGCAATGGAGCAGTGGAAATACTAGTGGAAATAGGATAGGGTAACTGATGACTCTTAGCTTGTTGGAAAGCATCACAAAATAACTCAGAACTAGGCTCATAGGAGAGATTATTTTTACTAAGGACATGCTGAACTATAACTGAAGAGGGATGACCCAAACGACTATGCCACTTTGCCGAAGATGGTTTGGTGACACTCCAGGCTTGTTTATTCGACCATGATGAAGATGATGATATGAGTGGATACAAGCCTCCCTCACACTTTCCTCTAAGAATGATTCTCCTCGTTGCCAAGTCCTTGACCACAAAAGAGTAAGGGTAAAAAATTATGAGAACATTATTATCGAGGGTAAAGCGATGAACAGAGACAGGATTCTTGGATGTATCAGGGACATGTAAGACATTGTTTAGATGCAAGTCTTTTAAGGGGGTTTTAACAATTGAATTCCCAACATGTGTAACGTCCATACCTGAACCACTTGCCGTGTGCACCTAGTCACCTCCATGGTATCTTTCTCTCATCGAGCTCCCCTGTAATGTGCTCGGTGGCGCCAGAGTCTGCATACCAGTTTGTGTCAATCCCGTAGGAGTTTGTGACGATGTTGGCCTTCTTTTCTTCGTGATCCTCATCATACCGATGCCAGCAGGCCCTTGCGTCGCTGGGATGATGCTTGTAGCAGATCTGGCACTCGGGATAATCCCGTTCTTGCTGTTGTGGCTGTTGTGGTTGTTGTCGTGGGCGTTGCTGATGACCATCGTAGCCGCCGACGCGAGCGGGAGATGGGGAGGAGCGGTCACCGCGATCACCACGGCCACGCCCCCTGTTTCCTCGCCCATGGCCTCCTCTTGGTCTGTACTGCCCACGCCCTCTGTAGATGGCATTGGCAGAGGAGCGAAACCCGCCTGGACCATCTCCTAGCATCTCCATCCTCCGGTCAAAAGCAGAGATCTGCGAGAAGAGATCATCGACCGTAATGGAGTTCTTGATTGCGCCAACTGCTGCTACAATAGGATCATAGTCTCGATCGAGTCTAGCCAAGATGTAATCAACCATCTCTCCATCGGTTACTGGATGACCCGCTGCAGCGAGTTCATCTCCGAGGCTTTTCATCTTGGCGATGAATGCATTGTTGGACATGTTGCCCTTCTTGGTATTGGAGATTGCGATCCTCAGATTTGTTATCCGGGATTGAGATTGCGCAGCGAACAAAGTAATAAGGGCAATCCAAAGATCATAGGTACTGTCTTTACCGATGACTTGTGCGAGGATGTAACACCCTCGATGCGACTATAGCTCCCACGTGTCGAGGCACGTCTTAGAGACATAATCGCATTGAAGGCACATGTCGCAAGTTAGGCAATCTTCACAACATCCCATGTAATATAAATAATAAAGGGGAGATAACATAGTTGGCTTACACTCGCCACGTCAATCAAGTACATAAATAACATTACATCATCCAAACACTCATGGCCCGACTACGGCGCCAAAATAAAAGAGAACCCAACATGCGACAACGGTCCCAATCACCCCCAACTGGGCACCACTACTGATCATCGGGAAAGGAAACATAGTAACGTTGAGAGTCTTCGTCGAACTCCCACTTGAGCTCAAGCGCGTCTCCTGGAGCGGAATCATCAGGCCCTGCATCTGGTGTAATAGTAATCTGTGAGCCACAGGGACTCAGCAATCTCGCACCCTCGCTATCAAGACTATTTAAGCTTTTAGGTATGACAAGATAAAATATGTGGAGCTGCAGCAAGCGACTAGCAAGTATGGTGGCTAGCTTATACGCAAAAGAGAGCGAGAAGAGGAGGCAAAGCGCGAGCGAGAAACTAGAGATCCACCTGTGCAAACATTACTCCAACACCGTGTCCACTTCCCGGACTCCGCCGAGAAGAGGCCATCACGGTAACACACTCAGTTGATTCATTTTAATTAAGTTAAGGTTCAAGTTATCTACAACCGGACATTAACAAATTCCCATCTGCCCATAACCGCGGGCACGACTTTCGAAAGTTCAAATCCCTGTAGGGGAGTCCCAACTTAGCCCATGACAAGCTCTCACCATCAACGAAGGAATAGACCTCCTCCCAAGACGTTTCGATCAGACTCGGTATCTCGGTAATTCAAGACACTTCAACAGGTTAAAACAAGACCAGCAACACCGCCCGAATGTGCCGACAAATCCCGATAGGAGCTGCACATATCTCTATCTCAGGGCACAATCGGATAAGCAATCCATACAACTAAAACCAGCCCTCGAGTTTCCCCGAGGTGGCGCTGCAAGGGGCTCTAGGTTGGACCAACACTCAGAGGAGCACTGGCCCGGGGAGGGGGGGGTTAAAATAAAGATGACCCTTGAGTCTGCAGAACCCAAGGGAAAGAAAAGGCTAGGTGGCGAATGGTAAAACCAAGGTTGGGCATTGCTGGAAAAGCTTTAATCAAGGCGAACTATCAAGGGGTTCCCATTATAACCCAACCGCGTAAGAAACGCAAAATCCGGGAACATAACACCGATATGACGGAAACTAGGGTGGCAAGAGTGGAACAAAACACTAGGCGAGAGGCCGAGCCTTCCACCCTTTACCAAGTATATAGATGCATTAAGATAACAAGATAAAATAATGATATCCCAACAAGTAAATAAATGCTCCAACAAGGAACGGCCTTCAATCTTCACCTGCAACTAGCAACGCTATAAGAGGGGCTGAGCAAAGCGGTAACATAGCCAATCAACGGTTTGCTACGATATGGTGGGTTAGAGGTTTGACATGGCAATTTGGGAGGCTTGCAAGCAAGTGGTAGGCATCGTAGCATTGGCATAGCAAAAGAGCGAGCAAACTAGCATAGCAAAGATAGTAGTGATTTCGAGGGTATGATCATCTTGCCTGCACAGTTGTCAGAGTTGACTGGATCCTCGAAAGCAAACTCAACGGGCTCCTCGTTAGCGAACTCGTCTCCCGGCTCTACCCAAACAAGATAAACAAGCAACAAGGATATAATCAACCACGTGCAAACTCAAACAACACAATGCAAAGATGATATGCTATGCGGGATGCAAAATGCAAGGTATGACAGGAAATGCATGAACCTGGCCTCAACTTGGAAAACCAAGTGTGCCACTGGAAATATGAGATGAAATCGCTTGAAAACGATATAAAGAACGCCGGAATCGGAGTTACGGTTTGGAAATGGCAAGCGATTCAAAAATGACACCGGTCTGCGATTTACAACAAGTAGGCATATAAATGCAATGAAATGAACATGCTACAGCACCCAACCATGGCAACAAAATACATGGCAGGGATGCACACAAGATGCTTAACAAAAGTCTAGCACTGAGCTCCGGCCAATTCATCCATTAACAGGTTCAAACAAGCATGGCAAAAATGGATATGGCAAACAGATCTCAGACTTAGTGAAATTAACACTTGTCTGGAATGTCAGATCAGGTAGCCCTCTTCGGAGCAACAAAACTATATGCTACAGGAACTGAACATGGCGAAGTAAAGCATGGCATGGAGCTACTCAAAGAGCTTAACAAAAGTCCCTTAGTGACCTTGAGTCAAAAGGGATCAGAAAATACAATTGCAAGCATGTGAACATAGCAAAAACATAACCAGTTTTCAGACTTAGTGAAAACTGACACATGCTGAAATATAACTCAAGTAGGCATGTTTACGAGCTCGATGCACTCACTACGGTGCAAGTCATGGCAAAACAAGCATACATCCATCAGGAAGGCACAAAATGCAAGCTAGACATGGCAAGAATAGCATAGCATGCACGGATCAACTACAACATCATCGGCAAAATTGCAAACAAGTTGACAATCTGCCCAGATTCACAAAGTAGCAAAAGTAGAGCTCGATTGACTCAAGCTAGGGTGCTGCATAATTGCAAACAAAGACATGGATGGATAGAGCACTACAATATTAACAAAACTCCCTTAGTGATCATCCTCAAAAGAGGCACGGATCACTAGGAAACAACATGAACATATGGCATCATGAGATAAACAACTCGAGGACTTAGTGAAATTACTAAGTCCCTGAAAACAGAATTACCAAGTGCACCACTTTGCAAGCTTGCACAAGTCACCACACACATCACAAAAATACATGGGTTGCACCTCTGGAAAGATGACAAAACCCTTAGCAAAACACATGTAGAGCATCAGGGCATATCATGCACACATTAAACATGGCAAAAAAAACCTAAATGGAGTAGCAGATCTAACAATAATCTCAAGTAGCCCTCTTCTAACAGCATTTCGGGCATCAATATGAGCTCAAATAAAAATGATGCACTGGAATGAAATGATGTACTCTCTGAGATGAACATTTTGATATGCTATATGCATGAATCGGAGCTACGGATGCAAAGTTACGGAACCGTGAACATGAGCACTTGAACTGAAAATTCTGAGGACCTAGACGAAAAAAATCACCGGATCTAGGGTTTCCAGATCTGCACGCCTACCGAGGCGTTCACCGGAGTACTCGCCGGAATCGGCGCCGGAGACGAGGGAGAGGGGCGGCGAGGTGGTGGCCGAGCGGCGCGGCGAGGGCAAGGCGGCGGGGCGAGGCCGAACGGCGGCGGGGCGAGGCCGGGCGGCGAGCTCGCCGGCGCGGCGCGGCTTGGCGGCGAGCTCGCCGGCGCGGCGCGGCTTGGCGGCGAGCTCGCCGGCGCGGCGCGGCTTGGCGGCGGCCGGAGTAGGCGGCGGCGGCCGGCGCGCGGCAGGGCGGTGGGGTCGCGAGGCGGCGCAGGAGAGGCGTCGGCGGCAGCTGGGTGAGGCGGCGGCGCGAGGCGCGGCGCGAGGCGGCGGGAGGCTACGGGCCAGGAGGGCCTGCCCCGGGCCCGAGCGGGCTGCGGCGGCTGAGGCGCGGCGGCGGCAACGTGGCGCTCTGCCACTGGCTGCGGGCGGCGGCGGCGGCGTGTCCGGCCGGAACGGACACGTCCGGCGCGCGAGGTGGATTTTTTTAGGGTTTCGGGACGGAAGGAGATCTGAAAACGGAGGGGGTCTTTAAATAGGCATTGGAGGAGCTAGGAGAGTCCAAATGAGGTACGGTTTTCGGCCACGCGATTATGATCGAACGCTCTAGATGATGGAGCAGAGTTAGGTGGGTTTTGGGCCAAATTGGAGGGGTGTTGGGCTGCAACACACACGAGGCCTTTTCGGTCCCTCGGTTAACTGTTGGAGTATCAAACGAAGTCCAAATGATACGAAACTTGACAGGCGGTCTACCGGTAGTAAACCAAGGCCATTTGGCAAGTCTCGGTCCAATCCGGAAATGTTTAATCCCCACACACCAAAGAAAGCTAGAAATGACCACCGAAGGAGAACGAAGCGCCGGAATGCAAAACGGACAACGGGGAAATGCTCAAATGCATGAGACGAACGCGTATGCAAATGCAATGCACATGATGACATGATATGAGATGCATGACAATGACAACAACACACGGAGACAAAACCCGAACCCGAGGAAAATAAATATAACTTAACGCCGGAAACGGCAAGAGTTGGAGTACAAACTGGAAAGTTACATCCGGAGTGTTACAGAGGATCTCCGGGGTCAGCGAATTGAGCAAATAGCTCAGGACCTGCTGGTCCTTCGACAGCCAGGGGTCATATAGAGGATTGGGCTCTATGGCCGTGGTCTTGTCCGCCTTGGTGGTTTCCACCGTCTTCGGTGGTGCGGCATCGCTGCCGTCAAGGAGGCCGGTCACCTGCGCTCCACGCAGCGCCGGCATCACTTGCGCCTTCCATAGAAGGTAATTCCCCCTTGCAAGCTTTTCTGTTGGAGATGCGCCGAGGTTGAGGACGACGGCGCTCGAGCTTGCGGCCATGGCGATGATAGGGTTTGGTTTCTGTTTTGCTAGATAGAAGGGAAGAGGCTAGCTCTGATACCATGTAAGATTTGATCTTGTGGAAGCGTTCCTACTCTCGATGGAAGCCCGTTGTGTCTATTTATTGGGGACAGAAATTGCCCCTGTCGTGGCTTACAAGTTTACGATGATCGCTAGGATTCATCGATACATGAGGAGTCCGAGAAGAAAACGAGAGAAGTAGAGATAGGAGGGAGGTTTAGATTACAAGAGTTTAAACAGATATTCTAACATAACCATTGTGCCCGATTAATATACTTCGCCGTGGTTTTACCTCAAGAAAAAAAACATGAGATTTGTGCAAATAGTAGAAGAGAAGATATTAATTAGACGGCTGTCATTTTTCTCCTCTTTTTCGGAGAGGAGATCGAAACCTTAGGCCTCTACATCAAGCAACGACGATCTTAGTCGACATCACCCTCTGAAATAAGTAAATGTATAGATGTGAGTGGGCTAAACCATATATATAAGAACAAAAATACCTAAAGCAGTAAAGTATAAAGAGTCCTCTCAATCAAAAAAAAAGTAAAGCATATAGAGGAACGAACCTCACTGCATGTAAAGCAGCACTGGAATGGAGGAACAAAAGCCCTCAAATTCGCGCTTTACTCCTCCCCTGTACGATCCCAGAGTCTCCACAAATTTCGACCACCTGCATATCCATCCATCCCACAGTTCCCCTGAACTAGTAGTACGAATAGTCTGCACTGCACCCATGGATTCCATCAAGATTAACCTCGCCGTCGACAGGTCGCGCAACCGCGTGCTGTTCGCCGACGCGGGCTCCGACTTGGTCGACGTCCTCCTCAGCTTCCTCACGCTTCCGCTGTCCGCGATCCAGTTCTGCGTGGCGCCGTCGCCGGGATGCCTCTCCAACCTCTGCAACAGCGTCAGACGCCTCGCGGGAGGCAAGCTGCTCAAGGTTGAGGCCTGCCATGGCATGCTTCTCACGCCGTCGACCGCCCATGAGTTTGGTGGCCGGCACCGGTACGTATCTTCTCTTCTCCTTGGAGAGACGAATTAATGCATGCATGATGATCTAGCTAGCCCGATTCCCTGACCTTGAATTCTTGATTTAGTTCTATTATTGAAACTTACCCTAGTATTCCCGGGCTCAGGTACAATCTTAGCTTCACCCACGATGCGTTCGTCAATAACCAGCCGAACCTGAAGGTGAACGGCAATCTCTGTAGCTGCTGGAAAGTCATGGACAGACTTGTGCGTGCGTACAGCGGAGCAAGCTCTTCGCCTGGTAAGTTCGTGAGGTGTAAAGAACGGTTTGTGATCAGCGATGGCTAGACGATCACACCGGCATGCACTTCGCTGATTCACAGGTTCAGCTGTGAATCCGAGGCCGCCTTCTCCGGGTTTGAGGAGGTGGAAGTGTGTGTCAGCTGGCCCAAGGTAGCACAATTTAATCATCAATTTACTCCTAGAAGTTGAAGCATTTTCTCTACTCTAGTAACAACTTAACTTGGATTATTCTGTATAACTTTAGGTTATATCCATGCTGAAGGCTTCTCTGTCGTCGGATACCATATTCACCGATGTTTTTCTACCCACGGGAACCGGTGGTCAGGACGCTCGTGCCACCGTGAAACCGAGCATGAACCAAAAAATCGTAGCAACTCCCAGTGAAGACCCGGGAGCTTCATCAGAATTTAAGACCAAGTTTTTCTACGACGCCAAGGAGAAGAAGGTCATGTATGCTGAATGCAAGCACGATTTCGTGGACCTGCTTCTCGGTTTCTTGGCTTACCCACTGGGCTGTGTGATCAAGAACATGAACGACAGTGGCTTCGCCTCTCCTCTCGGCACCGGCGGCATGGCCAATCTGTACGCCAGCGTCGTCGAGCTCGACGCAGCAGGCTTCATAGCAGGCGGATACCCCGCTGAGACGTTGCTGGATCCGCCCCTTAGCCCGTTCTGCAGGCACCCTGACTGCTCCACTCCCAAAAGAGACGCCGTGGAACCAAAGAACTTCATGGGTCTGGTATCCTACAGCTCGTGTGTTGGCTGTTGTTATGAGCTTGTCGAAGACCGAAAGTACGTGGTGGACGATGATCTGCTCATGCACCAGGCCTCTGCGATGTCTGTGGCGAAGCACTGGCGTGGCAGAGACAAGGCTAACGTGGTGGAGATGGACATCAACATCACGAAACAAGAGGTACGTAATAAGGTAGCTAGAATTTCAGATTTATGCAGACCAGTTACTGTGTCCAGCTTGTTGAGGTTTCGTTGTCTTGCAGGCTGTTGTGCTGCTGCGGGCCATGCTTACCTCCAAGACACCGCTGACAGACGTGTTCATCGGTAGGCTGGAGGAACATTCAACTTGACGGCCACAGCCTGTTGAGATGAGCCTGGCCCTGCATTTGCTTGATCAGTGAGTCCTGGTGGTGGTTGTTTTGGTTCTGTTTAATTTGACCAGGTGGTGGTGCCGTGCTCTCCTGTGTATGATCGTTTTGTCCAGTCCCCTTACAAACTTAATTGGTGTCTGAATGCATGAGGCTTCTGTTTTGCCGTGGTTTCCTTGCTCTGAATGTAAAACTGTGATGAATTACAAGACCAGTGAACTCTTATTACTGATAACGATGAAAAGTAAGGGGGTGTGGTCCGTGATCTTATATTTCTTTACAGAGGGAATACTTGTTAAAACGGCGTGCAATATGTCAAATATATGTATACACGGATATTGTTACATCGAGGCCATGACAATGATCTCAGAATCACCATAACACTACCTGAGGAGTTTAACTCTGTTCTTTCAGCAACGCGATGCAGAACATGTGTATGTGTCTTCAGGTACTCGGATCAGGCGGTGCTCGACTCCGAAGCGTACAGCGATTTAATCTCCTCCACATCATCGTAGCTCCCGAGGAATATCGGAGACCTCTGGTGTATCTCATAAGGAACGATTTCAAGGGCCTGCAACGCAAACGCAGCAAGCCATTTTTCAGTTACAGCACGCCAAAGATCGGCAATAACATAAAGTGCTGCTCTGAGCAAAAGGAATTTGGTGAATTCAGTGGCCTTACCCGCTGTTTGCCGGTGAAAGACTGGCCTCCGGCTTGCTCCATGAGGAACGACATGGGGAAAACCTCGTACAGAACACTGAAAATACCACTTGTCAATATGGATAATCAGCTGGGGACACCACGAACTAGAGTGTCCGCATCGGCGTACCGGAGTTTTCCGTTGGGGCTCTTCTTGTCCGCGGGGTACAGAAATATGCCTCCGTAGAGCAGGGTGCGGTGAACATCAGCAACCATACTACAATTCAGAAGGAGCAATCAGACTGAATTAGCTGTGGAAGAGTTTCAGTTTGCTGTCAGACAAACAGCTGAAAGACTGACACTGACCTTCCAATGTATCTCAGGGATTTTGGCGATGAGCCGTCTTGGGGAAACTTGCATCTCTCAACGTACCTGCAATGTTGGCTGGAGAAGTCAGCTTAACTTGTTAAGAGACACTGATGTTTGTGAACTTGAAATGAGATGTACTGCGTACTTGGCTGTAGGCGCGTCCCAGTTTCTGGCATTCCCTTCGTTCACCGAGTAGATCTTCCCTTTGTTTGGTATCTGCACAACCAAGAAGCACATATATGGTAAAAATAGGCTAACCTTTTGTTGCAGATCAGTGAATAAATTGTAGAAACGACTGTGTTGCTGTAAGCTGTATCACAAACCTTTATGTTGGGATGAGTTAGTATGAACTCCCCGAGGGAAGGATCAAGAGTGAAACCATTTACACCGTTTCCAGTGCTTAACACGAGCTGCCATCGGTGAGAACAGCAGTCAATTTAGGATGAAGAATCGATGTAAAGTAGTGGAAGTGAAAAAAACTTTTAATTAGGGTGTGTGATTACCGTGCATGAACTCCCATACATGCAGTAGCCAGCAGCAATCATGTTAGTCCCGGGTTGCAGTACATCCTCGAGAGTAGCGTTGTCCTTGTCTTTGATCATGTAGATCCCGAAGATCTACAGAACGGAGAAACACCGATCAGATGACAGTAAGTAATTCGGGGACGTGCCTTTGCTTTTGAACGGTGTACTGAAGCAGTCAACAGGCAGCAGCTCTGCTCGGAGAAGCAGAGTAAGAGGAGCCATACGGTCCCGATGGAGACGCCGCAGTCGATGTTGGAGGAGCCGTCCAGCGGATCGAAGCACACGCAGTACTTTCCGCGGAGGGGCGCGTCGACGAAGATGGCCGCCTCGTTCTCTTCAGACACGAGAACGCACTGCACGCAGCACGGCAAAGTCAGATCCTTGGCTCAGGATTTCTTACTTTACCGGGAAGATATCTACTGAAACTGAAGAGTGAGAGGAGTGCATTACGGTGCGGCCGCTGCTGACGAGCGCCTTGACAAAGACCTCGTTGGAGAGCACGTCCAGCTTCTTCTGCTCCTCCCCCTGCTCTCTCATCCACGTCCGTCAACGCGCGCGCAGAGATTGAAAACAAGGCGAGGAAAGGGGCTAGGGGGCTTGGATGGCTTGCCTGGACGTTGGTCTCCCCGGCGAGGCCGATGAGCTTGGCGAGGCCGGCCTTGTTGACGGCGGAGGCGACGAACTTGCAGCCGAGGACGATGTGGGAGAGGAGGATGGTGAAGTCGCCCCGGGACTCCGGGTGCCGTCCCTGCTCGTTCAGCGCGTGCCGCGTGATCGTCATCAGGTCCGTCCGCTGCGCATCCGCCGCGTGGTCCATCTTCCCGAGCAACGGCGCTAGGCTAGCTCTTCTCGGTCGTCGGGGGCGAGCGACGGATACAAACAGATTGCACCGCCCGCGGATAGTTGTTAGAGATGGGAGAGGGATATGGGAGGCGGCATCCGGTGCGCGTCTCGGGGACTGAAATAGGCGGAAGGAAGCCGGTGGGAGGCGTGCCGGATGTTGTGCGGTGCGGGCTTCCACGTCGGTGTAGCGTAGCGTGGATATGCTTGGAACGGCAGCGCGGCCAGACGTGTCCGGGAAAGATGGGAGGAGCAACTGGAAGCGCTTGTGCCCATTTGACCACGACACTACTAGGTGATAGTACCAGTATAAATGTATAATTTCCTCCCGGACGCCGTTCGTACTACTGTATGTTCGACCTGATCCTGTGCTCCCCGTGTGTTTACTTGGAGAGGCTAATAATAAAGAAGAAGAAAAAGGCTCAAGCATCTCTGTCAAGCATGTTGCATTCGGTTGACTAATGAAGCTTCACAAAGAAGTGGCATTAAAGTAGACAACGAACGGATAGATAGCCTTGGCCTTGGGGCAACAAGAAGCAGCACTTGTGAGCTGATGTCATGGCCTGTTTCCTAGGTACTCAGGACCTGTAGCCATCGCTCGTCAGCCTCAACCATACATGATGCAACAGCTGCTGTGTAGGAGTAGCCATCATCAACCGTATCATGATCAACTTTCAGCAACAAACGTTCGCAGAAAATCTGAGTTCCTCCGCTTGGTTGCAGGGACTGAATTGGTCTGCAGAGCTCAAGTGCAGATTCCAGTTCATCTCCGGAATCCAAAATTGAAATTGCTACGGTTCCACTTTTGTTGTTTGGCCGACTGTTGGAAATGCTTGCTGCAAATATCAAATGACTCAAGTTGCCAATTCCGACCTGTTTGGATGCACATGATTCCTTTCTTCTCTGAATTTGAACATACAGATACAAGAGAGGGGATAGCAAAAATTTACAATTACAAAACCTATCTATCTAATTTCATTTACTAAAATGTAAATGCATATCCAAGAGAGGCAATATGCACATTACTCATAGCACCGCTCGGCCCCTGGGTCACTCCCGCAAGGACGCTCAGGTGGCCCTAACCCTAGCCCGCCGCCCGCCGCTCCTCCCCTCTCTCCTCTCCTCTCCCTAGCCGCCATCGAAGGGGGTCACCGAAACGCCGCGCGACCGTCGGGAAAAGTGGCGGCAAGGATATGTCCGCCCTGCCGCGCGCGGTGGGCTTTGGAACCGAGGCGGCGGCCTCCAGAGGTGGTGTGACAGTGCTCACAGCCAGCGGCGGCCTCAAGAGGTGGTGTGACAGTGCTCACAGCCAGCGGCTGCCGTAGGTGTTGCCCGCCTCCCTTGGTCGTGCGGATAGCAAGGTAGCGGGCGAATGGTGCTGGCAGGGTGTGGTGGCCTGGGGGCGCCCACCCTGGATCTAACGCCGTCCCAAACCATGCCTCACAATCTGGTCTCCGGCCGCCCTTGGTTGCCTCCAAGCCGGATATACTGGCCACGACGACGCCGCCTGCGGGCGCCATCCCCTACATTTATTTATTTATTGCCAATGAAACACCGTCTCCGTTTCGTATGAAGATTGTCATGCATGTTTGCGACACTAATACATATCTACAAATAATTTCAGAATTTTTCAAAAACATTTGATATATTTTTCACCGAGGAGCCAAAACGCCAGTCCCCAAGCTATGGCTCATTTGACTACATAGGTAACTTTGGCTACGGTGGTTGCATGGTTACTAGAGAGGGTTTGGAACTTGGTGAAAGAGATGTGAATGACCGACTTCTGTAGACATTCAAAGTGTGGTTTTCCGCTTACTTTGAATTAGCCTACGCGTCCCTCTTCCAGAACTTCAAAATCAGCGGTGCATGAACAAGGTCCGGTACATTCTTGATGTGTACAACTTGTTTATCCTTGCCAAAATAAGTGGTGATCAGCTTTAGGACATTTTGTGACAACAAAATTAGCCTCCAAATGTGTACAACTTGTTTATCCTTGCCAAAATAAGTGGTGATCAGTTCGGCTTTAGGACATTTTATGACAACAAAATTAGCCTCCAAATGGGAGCGGACACAAATAGGCAGCTCCACAAGAAAAAACTTGCGCAATCACCAACAATCATGCAGTTAAAATATATGCCTCGTTCCAACTCACGGCCCCTGTACTTGGGCCTTTTCTTGCCTCCAAATTTTGCGCATTGCAAGCACAGAGGCGTTTGCAATCACAGTTCACGTGCATACACTTGCAGACAAAGACAATGTTTTGCTGACTGATATTTGAAGAAAGGGCAGAAGATGCAAATGATACAGTTTGATTGACTACTGAAGAGAACACAGTTTGAATCACAAGCAGATTCACACATAATGACGATACCAAAGACTGCCTGCAATAAATGTGATGGAGCAACCACTGAAGATGAGTAGTACCACAATTTGATTCACAAGTTGCCAACTACATTTACCCAGTTCACTGCATACAGATGCCAACGAAACATACTGCTAACAAAACAAATCGACTAAGCTACTCATTGGGTTCATCCTCCCCTGACTTGTCCTCATCTTCCCCCTTCTTCGGCACATCCTTCCCCAGCTTCTGCTCAACACTTACGGAAGTAGTGCCACCACTCTTGAAGATCGCCCACACTTTCGAGAACAGCTTGCTGTCCTCCCCAGTCTCACCGCCATTCTTCAGCCTCTCAACCTTTTCGAGCTTCTTAGCCTCTTCGAGCACTTCCAAAATTTTCTGCGACGCGGCTAACCCGCCAGCTCGGGCAGCCGCAGGGTATTTCCATATAGGAACTTTGCTTTGCCGCATCATTTTCACAAACGCATAGAGGAAAAAGATTTTGGCCACGTGAGGAAGTACAACTTTGACCACCTTGAGCCTTTTCATCCAGGTTTCATCTAAGAATTTCTCAGCCATCTCCTTGTACCAGTCATCAACTATATCTGCTTGCTTACCAACCAGTATATCGAGGACCCGCTGAGATTTCACAGTGTCTTGTTTGTACCGTTCAACAAATAAGTCAAACTTTGTCTTGCGTCCCTGCAAACGTAGATGATTTAACTTATCAGTCAACATTAAGAAGCATAAAGGATCAAGAGAAAATGCTTCCATACTTGGTGCATTAGCACAAATATGTTGCAGAAAAATATCAAGCACAGTCATACAATATACTCCCTCCGTTCCCAAATATAAGTTAGAGATTTCAACAAGTGACTACATACGGAGCAAAATGAGTGAATCTACATTCTAAAATATGTCTACATACATCCGAATGTTGTAGTTCATTTGAAATGTCTAAAAGACTTATATTTAGAAGCGGAGCGATACAAAACAAAGTTCAGATCATTATAAACACCATCATACACAACGAAAAGTGATTCCAACAGCATTAAAGTCGTTAAAATGTTAACCCTAATGAATTTATAAATGTTAATCTTCAATATAGAATTAGATTAGCGTCATATAAAAACTGTGAGTGCATTTGTTCATGGGAAGCATTGATCATAGAACTAAAAGAAAGAACAAACACTGATTCGGTTTTAAACCAAATTCAAGATCAGATAAGTTGTTGCAAACTAGGATACGAGTTTATATACACAATACTTGCCTTTTTTGAGTTTTGTTCACTAGCTACTTCCATGGTAAACTTTGTCGCATCAGCATCATCCCCATCCTACAAAGGAGAAGAGCAAAATTAGAACACAATGAGCAAACAATGATTACAAGCATTAAAACACAATAATCATTTTGTAACTCTTTAGCAAACCATAACTTCTAAATTGTTGAATTTCTTAAAAGATGACAACGGGAGGAGAGAGTGTAGACGCAAGATCATGGTGATGCATAGCAACGAGAGTAGAGAGTGTTGTCTACGTACCCTTGTAGACCGTAAGCGGAAGTGTTATGACAACGCGGTTGATGTAGTCGTACGTCTTCACGATCGACCGATCCTAGTACCAAAAGTACGACACCTCCGTGATCTGCACACGTTCGGCTTGGTGACGTCCCACGAACTCACGATCCAGCAGAGTGTCGAGGGAGAGCTTCGTCAGCACGACGGCGTGATGACGGTGATGATGATGCTACCGAAACAGGGCTCCGCCTAAGCACCGCTACGATATGACCGAGGTGGATTATGGTGGAGGGGGCACCACACACGGCTAAAAGATCAATGATCAACTTGTGTGTCTATGGGCTGCCCCCTCCCCCGTATATAAAGGAGTGGAGGAGGGGGATGAAGGAAATATGCCCTAGAGGCAATAATAAAGTTATTATTTATTTCCTTATATCATGATAAATGTTTATTATTCATGCTAGAATTGTATTAACCGGAAACATAATACATGTGTGAATACATAGACAAACAGAGTGTCACTAGTATGCCTCTACTTGACTAACTCGTTAATTAAAGATGGTTATGTTTCCTAACCATAGACAAAGAGTTGTCATTTGATTAACGGGATCACATCATTAGGAGAATGGTGTGATTGACTTGACCCATTCCGTTAGCTTAGCACTTGATCATTTAGTTTGTTGCTATTGCTTTCTTCATGACTTATACATGTTCCTGTGACTATGAGATTATGCAACTCCCATTTACCGTAGGAACACTTTGTGTGCTACCAAACATCACAACGTAACTGGGTGATTATAAAGGTTCTCTACAGGTGTCTCCAAAGGTACTTGTTGGGTTGACGTATTTCGAGATTAGGATTTGTCACTCCGATTGTCGGAAAGGTATCTCTGGGCCCACTCAGTAATGCACATCACTATAAGCCTTTCAAGCAATGCAACTAATGAGTTAGTTGCGGGATGATGTATTACAGAACGAGTAAAGAGACTTGCCGGTAACGATATTGAACTAGGTGTTGAGATACCGACGATCGAATCTCGGGCAAGTAACATACCGATGACAAAGGGAACAACGCATGTTGTTATGCGGTTTGACCGATAAAGATCTTCGTAGAATATGTAGGAGCCAATATGAGCATCCAGGTTCCGCTATTGGTTATTGACCGGAGACATGTCTCGGTCATGTCTACATAGTTCGAACCCATAGGGTTCGCACGCTTAAAGTTAGATGACGATTATATTATGAGTTTATATGTTTTGATGTACCGAAGGTAATTCGGAGTCCCGTATGTGATCACGGACATGACGAGGAGTCTCAAAATGGTCGAGACATAAAGATCGATATATTGGACGACTATGTTTTGACACCGGAAAGGTTCCGGAAGGTTTCGGATATTTGTCGGAGTACTGGGGGTTACCGGACCCCCCAGGAACTAATGGGCCTTGTTGGGCCTTAGTGGAGAGAGAGAGGGGCCGGCCAGGGCAAGAGGCGCCCCTCCCCTTGAGTCCAAATAGGACAAGGAAAGGGGGGGGGGGCGCCCCCCTTGCCTTTCCCCTCTCCTACTCCTTCCTTCCCCCTCCTTCTTGGATTTGGAAAGGGAGGGGCAAACCTACTTGGAGTAGGTTTCCCCCTCCTAGGGCGCGCCACCCCATTGGCCGGCCCTCTCCTCCTCCCCCTTTATATACGGAGGAGGGGGGCACCCCATAGACACAACAATTGATCTCTTGATCTCTTAGCCGTGTGCGGTGCCCCCCTCCACCATAATCCACCTTGATCATATCGTAGCGGTGCTTAGGCGAAGCCCTGCGTCGGTAGAACATCATCATCATCACCACGCCGTCATGCTGACGAAACTCTCCCTCAACACTCGGCTGGATCGGAGTTCGAGGGACGTCATTGAGTTGAACGTGTGCAGAACTCGGAGGTGCCGTGCGTTCGGTACTTGATCGGTCGGATCGTGAAGACGTACGACTACATCAACCACGTTGTGCTAATGCTTCCGCTTCTTGTCTATGAGGGTACGTGGACACACTCTCCCCTCTCGTTGCTATGCACCACCATGATCTTGCGTGTGCGTAGGAATTTTTTTGAAATTACTATGTTCCCCAACAGGGGAGAGGGCCAGCCTCCTAGGCGCGCCCAAGGGGGGAGTCCTACTCCCGGTGGGAGTAGGATTCCCCCTTCCCTAGTTGGAGTAGGAGAGGGAAGGAAGGGGGAGAAGGAGAGAAGGAAAGGGGGGCCGGCCCCCCCTTCCCAATTCAGATTGGGCTTGGGGGGGAGGGGCGCCCCCACCTTGGCCGCCGCCTCCTCCTTTCCACTATGGCCCATTAAGGCCCATTGACTCCCCGGGGGGTTCCGGTAACCCCCTGGTACGTACTCCAGTATATGCCCGAACTCTCTCGAAACCTTTCCGATGTCCAAACATAGTCATCCAATATGTCGATCTTTATGTCTCGACCATTTCGAGACTCCTCGTCATTTCCGTGATCACATCCGGGACTCCGAACTACCTTTGGTACATCAAAACACATAAACTCATAATATTGATAGTCACCGAACGTTAAGCGTGCGGACCCTATGGGTTCGAGAACTATGTAGACATGACCGAGACACGTCTGCGTTCAATAACCAATAGAGGAACCTGGATGTTCATATAGGCTCCCACATATTCTACGAAGATCTTTATTGGTCAAACCGCATAACAACATACGTTGTTCCCTTTGTCATGGGTATGTTACTTGCCCGAGATTTGATCATCGGTATCTCAATACCTAGTTCAATCTCGTTACTCGCAAGTCTCTTTACTCGTTCCGTAATGTATCATCCCGTAACTAACTCATTAGTCACATTTCTTGCAAGGCTTATAGTGATGTGCATTACCGAGAGGGCCCAGAGATACCTCTCCGATACTCGGAG
The DNA here is from genome assembly GCF_003073215.2 of Triticum urartu. Taxonomy (NCBI): domain Eukaryota; kingdom Viridiplantae; phylum Streptophyta; class Magnoliopsida; order Poales; family Poaceae; genus Triticum; species Triticum urartu. The sequence goes on from NC_053022.1 coordinate 470,430,714, forward strand.
TGACAAATCCTAATCTCGATCTATGCCAACTCAACAAACACCATCGGAGACACCTGTAGAGCATCTTTATAGTCACCCAGTTATGTTGTGACGTTTGATAGCACACTAAGTGTTCCTCCGGTATTCGGGAGTTGCATGATCTCATAGTCATAGGAACATGTATAAGTTATGGAGAAAGCAATAGTAACAAACTAAACGATCATCATGCTAAGCTAACGGATGGGTCATGTCAATCACATCATTCTCTAATGATGTGATCCCATTAATCAAATGACAACTCATGTCTATGGTTAGGAAACATAAAAATCATTGATTCAACGAGCTAGTCTAGTAGAGGCATACTAGTGACATTCTGTTTGTCTATGTATTCACACATGTACTAAGTTTTTGGTTAATACAATTCTAGCATGAATAATAAACATTTATCATGATATAAGGAAATATAAATAACAACTTTATTATTGCCTCTAGGGCATATTTCCTTCAGTCTCCCACTTGCACTAGAGTCAATAATCTAGATTACATTGTAATGATTCTCACACCCATGGAGTCTTGGTGCTGATCATGTTTTGCTCGTGAGAGAGGCTTAGTCAACAGGTCTGCAATATTTAGATCCGTATGTATCTTGCAAATATCTATGTCTCCCTCCTTGACTTGATCACGGATGGAATTGAAGCGTCTCTTGATGTGCTTGGTTCTCTTGTGAAATCTGGTTTCCTTTGCTAGGGCAATTGCACCAGTATTGTCACAAAAGATTTTCATTGGACCTGATGCACTAGGTATGACACCTAGATCGGATATGAACTCCTTCATCCAGACTCCTTCATTTGCTGCTTCCGAAGTAGCTATGTACTCCGCTTCACACGTAGATCCCGCCACGACGCTTTGCTTGGAACTGCACCAACTGACAACTCCACCATTTAATAAAAATACGTATCCGGTTTGTGACTTAGAGTCATCCGGATCAGCGTCAAAGCTTGCATCGACGTAACCGTTTACGACAAGCTCTTTGTCACCTCCATAAACGAGAAACATATCCTTAGTCCTTTTCAGGTATTTCAGGATGTTCTTGACCGCTGTCCAGTGACCCACTCCTGGATTACTTTGGTACCTCCTTGCTAAACTAATAGCAAGGCACACATCAGGTCTGATACACAGCATTGCATACATGATAGAACCTATGGCTGAAGCATAGGGAATGACTTTCATTTTCTCTCTATCTTCTGAAGTGGTTGGGCATTGAGTCTGACTCAACTTCACACCTTGTAACACAGACAAGAACCCTTTCTTTGCCTGATCCATTTTGAACTTCTTCAAAACTTTATCAAGGTATGTGTTTTGTGAAAGTCCAATTAAGCGTCTTGATCTATCTCTATAGATCTTGATGCCCAATATATAAGCAGCTTCACCGAGGTCTTTCATTGAAAAATTCTTATTCAAGTATCCTTTTATGCTATTCAAAAATTCAGTATCATTTTCGATCAATAATATGCCATCTACATATAATATCAGAAATGCTGCAAAGCTCCCACTCAGTTTCTTGTAAATACAGGCTTCTCCAAAAGTCTGTATAAAACCGTATGCTTTGATCACACTATCAAAGCGTATATTCCAACTCCGAGAGGAATGCACCAGTCCATAAATGGATTGCTGGAGCTTGCACACTTTGTTAGCACCTTTTGGATCGACAAAACCTTCTGGTTGCATCATATAAACTCTTCTTTAAGATATCCATTAAGGAATACAGTTTTGACATCCATTTGCCAAATCTCATAATTATAAAATGCGGCAATTGCTAACATGATTCGGATGGACTTAAGCATCGCTACGGGTGAGAAGGTCTCATCGTAGTCAACTCCTTGAACTTGTCGAAAACCTTTTGCAACAAGTCGAGCTTTGTAGACAATAACATTACTGTCAGCGTTAGTCTTCTTCTTGAAGATCCATTTATTCTCTATGGCCTACCGATCATCGGGCAAGTCAACCAAAGTCCACACTTTGTTCTCATACATGGATCCCATCTCAGATTTCATGGCCTCAAGCCATTTTGTGGAATCTGGGCTCATCATCGCTTCCTCATAGTTCGTAGGTTCGTCATGGTCAAGTAACATGACCTCCAGAACAGGATTACCGTACCACTCTGGTGCGGATCTTACTCTGGTTGACCTACGAGGTTCGGTAGTAACTTGATCAGAAGTTTCATGATCATCATCATTAGCTTCCTCACTTACTGGTGTAGGAATCACTGGAACTGATTTCAGTGATGAACTACTTTCCAATAAGGGAGCAGGTACAATTACCTCATAAGTTCTACTTTCCTCCCACTCACTTCTTTCGGGAGAAACTCCTTCTCTAGAAAGGATCCATTCTTAGCAACGAATCTTGCCTTCAGATCTGTGATAGAAGGTGTACCCAACAGTCTCCTTTGGGTATCCTATGAAGACACATTTCTCCAATTTGGGTTCAAGCTTATCAGGTTGAATCTTTTTCACATAAGCATCGCATCACCAAACTTTAAGAAATGACAACTTGGGTTTCTTGCCAAACCACAGTTCATAAGGTGTCGTCTCAACGGATTTAGATGGTGCCCTATTTAATGTGAATGCAGCTGTCTCTAAAGCATAACCCCAAAACGATAGCGGTAAATCCGTAAGAGACATCATAGATCGCACCATATCTAGTAAAGTACAATTACGACGTTTGGACACACCATTACGCTGTGGTGTTCCGGGCGGCGTGAGTTGCGAAACTATTCCACATTGTTTCAAACGAAGACCAAACTCATAACTCAAATATTCTCCTCCACGATCAGATTGTAGAAACTTTATTTTCTCGTTACAATGATTTTCCACTTCACTCTGAAACTCTTTGAACTTTTCAAATGTTTCAGACTTATGTTTCATTAAGTAGATATACCCATATCTACTCAAATCATCTGTGAAGGTGAGAAAATAACGATATCCGCCGTGAGCCTCAATGTTCATTGGACCACATACATCTGTATGTATGATTTCCAATAACTTTGTTGCTCGCTCCAATTTTCCAGAGAACGGAGTTTTAGTCATCTTGCCCATGAGGCATGGTTCGCAAGTACCACGTGATTCATAATCAAGTGATTCCAGAAGTCCATCAGAATGGAGTTTCTTCATGCACTTTACACCAATATGACCCAAACGGCAGTGCCATAAATAAGTTGCACTATCATTATCAACTCTGCATCTTTTGGTTTCAATACTATGAACATGTGTATCACTACTATCAAGATTTAGTAAAAATAGACCACTCATCAAGGGTGCATGACCATAAAAGATATTACTCATATAAATAGAACAACCATTATTCTCTGATTTAAATGAATAACTGTCTTGCATCAAACAAGATCTAGATATAATGTTCATGCTCAACGCTGGCACCAAATAACAATTATTTAGGTCTAAAACTAATTCCGAAGGTAGATCAAGAGGTAGCGTGCCGACGGCGATCACATCGACTTTGGAACCATTTCCCACACGCATCGTCACCTCGTCCTTAGCCAATCTTCGCTTAATCCGTAGCCCCTGTTTCGAGTTGCAAATATTAGCAACAGAACCAGTATCAAATACCCAGGCGCTACTGCGAGCATTAGTAAGGTACACATCAATAACATGTATATCAAATACACCTTTCACCTTGCCATCCTTCTTCTCCGCCAAATACTTGGGGCAGTTCCGCTTCCAGTGACCAGTCCCTTTGCAGTAGAAGCACTCAGTCTCAGGCTTAGGTCCAGACTTGGGCTTCTTCACTTGAGCAACAACTAGCTTGTTGTTCTTCTTGAAGTTCCCCTTCTTGACTTTAACCATTTTCTTGAAACTGGTGTTCTTGTTGACCATCAACACTTGATGCTCCTTCTTGATTTCTACCTTTGCAGACTTTAGCATTGCGAAGAGCTCATGAATCGTCTTATCCATCCCTTGCATATTATAGTTCATCACGAAGCTCTTGTAGCTTGGTGGCAGTGATTGAAGAACTCTGTCATGGAGTATATGTTCACTGACAGAACTATTCTCCTCCATTTTGCAGCTGTAGAACTTATTGGAGACTTCATATCTCTCAATCCGGGCATTTGCTTGAAATATTAACTTCAACTCTTGGAACATCTCATATGCTCCATGACGTTCAACATGTCGTTGAAGTCCTGGTTCTAAGACGTAAAGCATGGCACACTGAACTATCGAGTAGTCATCAGCTTTGCTCTGCCAGGTGTTCAAAACATCTGATGTCGCTCCTACAGCGGGTTTGTCACCTAGAGGTGCTTCCAGGACGTAATTCTTCTATGCAGCAATGAGGATAATCCTCAAGTTACGGACCCAGTCCGTGTAGTTGCTACCATCATCTTTCAACTTAGCTTTCTCTAGGAACACATTAAAATTCAACAGAACAACAACATGGGCCATCTATCTACAACAACATAGACATGCAAAATACTATCAGGTACTAAGTTCATGATAAATTAAAGTTCAATTAATCAAATTACTTAAGAACTCCCACTTAGATAGACATCTCTCTAATCATCTAAGTGATCACGTGATCCATATCAACTAAACCATGTCCGATCATCACGTGAGATGGACTAGTTTTCAATGATGAACATCTCTATGTTGATCATATCTACTATATGATTCACGCTCGACCTTTTAGTCTCAGTGTTCCAAGGCCATATCTGTATATGTTAGGCTCATCAAGTTTAGCCTGATTATTCTGCATGTGCAAAATTGGCTTGCACCCGTTGTATGTGAACGTAGAGCTTGTCACACCCGATCATCACGTGGATTCTCGGCACGACGAACTGTAGCAACGGTGCATACTCAGGGAGAACACTTATACCTTGAAATTTAGTGAGAGATCATGTTATAATGCTACCACCGAACTAAGCAAAATAAGATGCATAAATGATAGACATCACAGGCAATCAATATAAGTGATATGATATGGACATCATCTTCTTGTGCCTTTGATCTCCATCTCCAAAGCACCGTCATGATCACCATCGTCACCGGCTTGACACCTTGATCTCCATTGAAGCATCATTATCGTTTAGCCAACTATTGCTTCTACGACTATCGCTACCGCTTAGAGATAAAGTAAAGCAATTACATGATTGCATTTCATACAATAAAGCAAAAACCATATGGCTCCTGCCAGTTGCTGATAATTGTGTTACAAAACATGATCATCTATACAATAAAATTTAGCATCATGTCTTTACCATATCACATCACAATATGCCCTGCAAAAACAAGTTAGACGTCCTCTACTTTGTTGTTGCAAGTTTTATGTGGCTGCTACGGGCTGAGCAAGAACCGTTCTTACCTACGCATCAAAATCCACAACGATGTATAGTGATTGCTTTTTGATCTTCAGAAAGAACCCTGTTCATTGAATCCGATTCAACTAAAGTTGGAGAAACTGACACCCGCCAACCACCTGTGTGCGAAGCACGTCGGTAGAACCAGTCTCACGTAAGCGTACGTGTAATGTTGGTCTGGGCCGCTTCATCCAACAATACCGCCAAATCAAGAAACAACTAGTGACGGCAAGCAATATGTATATACCCACGCCCAAAACTCCTTTGTGTTCTACTCACGCATATAACATCTACGCATAAACCTGGCTCAGATGCCACCTTGGGGAACGTAGTAATTTCAAAAAAATTCCTACGTACACGCAAGATCATGGTGATGCATAGCAACGAGAGGAGAGAGTGTTGTCTACGTACCCTTGTAGACCGTAAGCGGAAGCGTTATGACAACGCGGTTGATGTAGTCGTACGTCTTCACGATTGACCGATCCTAGTACCGAAAGTATGACACCTCTGCGATCTGCACACGTTTGGCTCGGTGACGTCCCATGAACTCACGATCCAGCAGAGTGCCGAGGGAGAGCTTCGTCAGCACGACGGCGTGATGATGGTGATGATGATGCTACCGAAATAGGGCTTCGCCTAAGCACCGCTACGATATGACCGAGGTGGAGTATGGTGGAGGGGGGCACCGCACGAGGCTAAAAGATCTATGATCAACTTGTGTGTCTATGGGGTGCCCCCTCCCTCGTATATAAAGAGGTGGAGGGGGGGGGGGAGAGGGCCAGCCTCCTACGCGCGCCCAAGGGGGGAGTCCTACTCCCGATGGGAGTAGGATTCCCCCTTCCCTAGTTGGAGTAGGAGAGGGAAGGAAGGGGGAGAAGGAGAGAAGGAAAGGGGGGACGACCCCCCTTCCCAATTCAGATTGGGCTTGGTGGGGCATTCCCCCACCTTGGCCACCTCCTCCTCCTTTCCACTATGGCCCATTGACTCACCGGGGGGTTCCGGTAACCCCCAGTACTCCGGTATATGCCCGAACTCTCTCGAAACCTTTCCGATGTCCAAACATAGTCATCCAATATATCGATCTTTATGTCTCGACCATTTCGAGACTCCTCGTCATGTCTGTGATCACATCCGAGACTCCGAACTACCTCATAAAGGCAATAATAAAGTTTTTATTTATATTTCCTTATATCATGATAAATATTTATTATTCATCCTAGAATTGTATTAACCGGAAACTTAGTACATGTGTGAATACATAGGCAAATAGAATGTCACTGGTATGCCTCTACTAGACTAGCTCGTTGAATCAATGATGGCTATGTTTCCTAACCATAGACATGAGTTGTCATTTGATTAACAGGATCACATCATTAGAGAATGATGTGACTTGACCCATCCGTTAGCTTAGCACGATGATCATTTAGTTTGTTGCTATTGCTTTCTCCATAACTTATACATGTTCCTATGACTATGAGATCATGCAACTCCTAAATACCGGAGGAAGACTTAGTGTGCTATCAAACATCACAACATAACTGGGTGACTATAAAGATGCTCTATAGGTGTCTCCGATGGTGTTTTTTGAGTTGGCATAGATCGAGATTAGGATTTGTCACTCCGAGTATCGGGGAGGTATCTCTGGGCCCTCTCGGTAATGCACATCACTATAAGCCTTAGTTAGTTACAGGATGATGCATTACAGAACGAGTAAAGAGACTTGCCGGTAACGAGATTGAATTAGGTATTGAGATACCGACGATCAAATTTCGGGCAAGTAACATACCGATGACAAAGGGAACAACATATGTTGTTATGCGGTTTGACCAATAAAGATCTTCGTAGAATATGTGGTAGACAATATGAACATCCAGGTTACGCTATTGGTTATTGACCGGAGATGTTTCTCGGTCATGTCTACATAGTTTTCGAACCCGTAGGGTCTGCACTCTTAACATTTGGTGACGATAGGTATTATGAGTTTATGTGTTTTAATGTACTGAAGGTAGTTCGGAGTCTCGGATGTGATCACGGACATAACGAAGAGTCTCAAAATGGTCGAGACATAAAGATCGAGCATATACCGGAGTACCGGGGGGTTACCGAAACCCCCTGGGGAGTCAATGGGCCTGAATGGGCCATAGTGGAAAGGAGGAGGAGGTGGCCAAGGTGGGGGCGCCCCCCAAGCCCAATCCGAATTGGGAGGGGGGGCCCTTTCCTTCTCTCCTTCTCCCCCTTCCTTCCCTCTCCTACTCCAACTAGGGAAGGGGGAGTCCTACTCCCACCGGGAGTAGGACCCCCCTTGGGCGCGCCTAGGAGGACGGCCGTCTCCCCCTCCCCCACTCCTTTATATACGGGGGAGGGGGCACCCCATAGACACACAAGTTGATCATTGATCTTTTAGCCGTGTGCGGTGCCCCCCTCCACCATAATCCACCTCGGTCATATCGTAGCGGTGCTTAGGCGAAGCCCTGTTTCAGTAGCATCATCATCACCATCATCATGCCGTCGTGCTGACGAAGCTCTCCCTCGACACTCTGCTGGATCGTGAATTTGTGGGACGTCACCGAGCCGAACGTGTGCAGATCGCGGAGGTGCCGTACTTTCGGTAGTAGGATTTGTCGATCGTGAAGACGTACAACTACATCAACCGTGTTGTCATAACGCTTCCTCTTACGGTCTACAAGGGTACATAGACAACACTCTCTCCTCTCGTTGCTATGCATCACCATGATCTTGCGTGTACGTAGCCCCAAGAGTGGCATCTGAGCCAGGTTTATGCGTAGATGTTATATGCACGAGTAGAACACAAATGAGTTGTGGGCGTGGGTATATACATATTGCTTACCGTAACTAGTTGTTTCTTGATTCGGCGGTATTGCTGGATGAAGCGGCCCAGACCGACATTACGCGTACGCTTACGCGAGACTGGTTCTACCGACGTGCTTCGCACACAGGTGGTTGGTGGGTGTCAGTTTCTCCAACTTTAGTTGAATTGGATTCAATGAACAGGGTTCTTTCTAAAGATCAAAAAGCAATCACTATACCGCGTTGTGGTTTTTGATGCATAGGTAAGAACGGTTCCTGCTCAACCCTTAGCAGCCACATAAAACTTGCAACAACAAAGTAGAGGACGTCCAACTTGTTTTTGCAGGGCCTGTTGTGATGTGATATGGTCAAGACATGATGCTAAATTTTATTGTATGAGATGATCATGTTTTGTAACACAGTTATCGGCAACTGGCAGGAGCCATATGATTGTCGCTTTATTGTATGAAATGCAATCGTCATGTAATTGCTTTACTTTATCACTAAGCGGTAGCGAGAGTCGTAGAAGCAATAGTTGGCAAGACAACAACGATGCTTCGATGGAGATCAAGGTGTCAAGCCGGTGATGATGGTGATCATGATGGTTCTTTGGAGATGGAGATCAAAGGCACAAGATGATGATGGCCATATCATATCACTCATATTGATTACATGTGATGTTTATCCTTTATGCATCTTATTTTGCTTAGTTTGGCGGTAGCATTATAAGATGATCTCTCACTAAATTTCAAGGTATAAGTGTTCTCCCTGAGTATGCACCATTGGTACGGTTCATCGTGCCGAGACACCACGTGATGATCGGGTGTGATAAGATCTACGTTCACATACAACGGGTGCAAGCCAGTTTTACACACGCAAAATACTCAGGTTAAACTTGACAAGCCTAGCATATACAGATATGGCCTCGGAACACTGAGACCGAAAGGTCGAGTGTCGGTGTCAAAACCGGCGGATCTCGGGTAGGGGTCCCGAACTGTGCGTCTAGGCCAGATGGTAACAGGAGGCAGGGGACACGAAGTTTTACCCAGGTTCGGGCCCTCTTGATGGAGGTAAAACCCTACGTCCTGCTTGATTAATATTGATGATATGGGTAATACAAGAGTCGATCTACCACAAGATCAGAGAGGCTAAACCCTAGAAGCTAGCCTATGGTATGATTGTTGATGTCTATGTTGTCTTACGGACTAGAACCCTCCGGTTTATATAGACACCGGATAGGATTAGGGTTACATAGAGTCGGTTACAATGGTAGGAGATCTGAACATCCGTATCGCCAAGCTTGCCTTCCACGCCAAGGAAAGTCCCTCCCGGACATGGGACAGAGTCTTCAATCTTGTATCTTCATAGTCCAGGAGTCCGGCTCGAAGGTATAGTTCGGCTAGCCGAACACCCCCTAATCCAGGACTCCCTCAGTAGCCCCTGAACCAGGCTTCAATGACGATGAGTCCGGCGCGCAGATTGTCTTCGACATTGCAGGGCGGGTTCTCCTCCAAATTTCGGGTACCTGTTTGAATAAAGTCCGGTTTCTTGTAGATGTTGCGCTCCTTGGCTTCTACTGTAACGCCCCGAGACCGATGTGCCAGGTGTCCTCTAGTTATTCGCTGTTGTTGCCTTGTCATTGCTTGTGTGTCATGCATTGCATATCATGTCATCATGTGCATTTCATTTGCATACATGTTCATCTCATGCATCCGAGATGTTTCCCCGTTGTCCGTTTTGCATTCCGGCGCTCTTATCTCCTCCGGTGGTCATTTCTACCTTCTTTTCGTGTGTGGGGGTTAAACATTTCCGGATTGGACCAAGACTTGCCAAGCGGCCTTGGTTTACTACCGGTAGACCTCCTGTCAAGTTTCATACCATTTGGACTTCGTTTGATGCTCCAACGGTTAACCGAGGGACCGAGAAGGCCTCGTGTGTGTTGCAGCCCAACACCCTTCCAAAGTGGCCCAAAACCCACCTAAACCTTCTCCATCATCTCGGTAGTTCGATCACGATCACGTGGCCAAAAACCGCACCTCATTTGGACTCTCCTAGCTCCCTCTACCTATAAATATGTGCTCCCCTCCCGAAATTCGCGGATGAACCCTAGCCTTCTTCCACCTCCAGCCGCCGGACGTGTCCATCCCAGACCGGACGTGTCCATCCCGGACCGGACGTGTCCGCACCGCCGTCCCCGGCAAATCCCGCGCCGCCACGTCACCCTCTCTCTCCTCCCGCCGCCGCAGCCCGCGTGGCGCGAGGCCGGCCCGCCCAAGCCGCAACCGGGCCCGAGCCCCCGCGCGTCGCCTGCCTCCTTGCCGCGCGCCCGAGGCGCCCCGCCGCCGCCGCCAGGTGCTTCGCCGCGCCGCCCTCACCGGCGTGGCCGCCGCCACCGCGCCGGACTTCGCGCCGCCGCGCCACTCCACCGGCGCCCGCACCTCTCCTCGCCGTCATCGCCCCGCCACCATGTTCCCTCACCGCTGGCCGCCGCCTCCGCCGCAGAGCTCGCCGCCGACCCCGGCCGCCGCCACCGACCTCGCCGGCGTCGTCCTCCCTCCGGCCGCCGTCGTCCTCTCCGATGAGATCCGGTGGATCGGGACGAGATCCACCGGGATCTCATCCAAACGCGGCCCCTCGATCCGGATCTCCTCGTCCCAGATATCTCCGTCCCGCGTTGACTTTCGCGGAGGTATAATTCCACTAAGTCCCCGAAATTCCCAGATTCATATGCTCATGTTCATCATGTCGTAACTCCGCATCCGTAGATCCATTTTGCGCATATAGCATATCAAAATGTTCGCCTCAGAGAGCACATCATTTCATCTCATTGTATCATTTTCATTTGAGTTCATCTTGATGCCCGAAATGCTGTTGGAAGAATGCTATTTGGGATAATTGTCAGATCTGCTGCTCCAATTAGATATTTGTCATTTTTGCCATGATTATTGTGTGCATGATATGCCCCTGAGCTCTACATGTGTTTTGTTATATGTTTTTCCATCTTTCCAGAGGTGCAACCCATGTATTTTTGTGATGTGTGTGGTGACTAGCACAAGCTTGCAAAGTGGTGCATTCGTTAATGCTGATTTCAGGGACTTAGCAATTCCACTAAGTCCTTGATCTGTTTATCTCAATATGCCATATGTTCATGTTGTTTCCTAGTGATCCGTGCCTCTTTTGAGGATGATCAGTAAGGATGTTTTGTTAATCTTGTAGTGCTCTATCCATCCATGTATTTGTTTGCAATTATGGAGCACCCTAGCTTGAGTCAATCGAGCTCTACTTTTGATATTTCGTGAATCTGGGCAGATTGTCTACTTGTTAGCGATTTTGCCGAGGATGTTGTAGTTGATCCGTGCATGCTATGTTATTGTTCTTGCCATGCCTAGCTTGTATTTTGTGTATTCTTGATGGGTGTATGCTTAGATTGCCATGACTTGCTCTGTAGTGAGTGCATCGAGCTCGTAAACATGCCTACTTGATATCTGATTTGCATGCTCCAGTTTTTTCACTAAGTCTGAGATCTGATTATGTTTTTGCCATGTTCACATGCTTGCAATTGTATTATCTGATCCCTTTTGGCTCAAGGTCACTAAGGGACTTTTGTTAAGCTCTTTGAGTATCTCCATGCCATGCTTTACTTTTCCATGTTCAGTTCCTGTAGCTTATAGTTTTCATGCTATAAAGTGTGCTACCTGATCTGAAATTCCAGACAAGTGTTAATTTCACCAAGTCTGAAATCTGTTTACCATATGCACTTTTGCCATGCTTGTTTGAACCTGTTAATGGATGAATTAGCCGTAGCTCAGTGTTCATCTTTTGTTAAGCATCATGAGTGGATCCCTGCCATGTATTTTGTTGCCATGTTTGGGTGCTGTAGCATGTTTAACTTGTTGCATTTAGATGACTACTTGCTGTTTATCGCAGACCGTTGTCATATTCGTATAGCTTGCCATTTCCAAACCGTAACTCCGATTCCGGTGATCTTTATATCGTGATTTCATCTCACCTTTCCAGTGGCACACTTGGATTTCCAAGTTGAGGCCAGGTTCAATCATTCCTTGTCAAATCATGCATATGCATCGCATACCGCATCCCGCATATCATACCATGTTCATGTGTTGGTTGTTTACTATGTTGTGTGCTTCTTTCCGGTGTTTGCTTCTTCGGGTTGGTTCCGGTAGCGTCGCATTTGTGAGGACCCGTTCGTCTACGTCCGTTTGTCTTCTTCATGGACTCATTCTTCTTCCTTACCGGATTTCAGGCAAGATGACCATACCCTCGAAATCAGTTCTATCTTTGCTTGCTAGTTGCTCGCTCTTTTGCTATGCCTATGCTGCGATACCTACCACTTGCTTATCATGCCTCCCATATTGTTGAACCAAGCCTCTAACCCACCTTGTCCTAGCAAACCGTTGATTGGCTATGTTACCGCTTTGCTCAGCCCCTCTTATAGCGTTGTTAGTTGCAGGTGAAGATTGAAGTTCTTTCCTTGTTGGAACATGGAGATGTTGTTCCTTGTTGGAACATGTTTACTTGTTGGGATATCACAATATATCTTATTTAATTAATGCATCTATATACTTGGTAAAGGGTGGAAGGCTCGGCCTTATGCCTGGTGTTTTGTTCCACTCTTGCCGCCCTAGTTTCCGTCATATCGGTGTTATGTTCCCGGATTTTGCGTTCCTTACGCGGTTGGGTTATAATGGGAACCCCTTGACAGTTCGCTTTGAATAAAACTCCTCCAGCAAGGCCCAACCTTGGTTTTACCATTCGCCACCTAGCCTCTTTTTTCCTTGGGTTAGGCCAGCCCAAGGGTCATCTTTATTTTAACCCCCCCGGGCAAGTGCTTGTCTAAGTGTTGGTCCGAAATGGGCAGCCTGCGGGGCCACCTCGGGGAAACTTGAGGGCTGGTTTTACTCGTAGCTTGACCTATCCGGTGTTACCCTGAGAACGAGATATGTGCAGCTCCCATCAGGATGTCGGCACATCGGGCGGCTTTGCTGGACTTGTTTTACCATTGTCGAGGATGTCTTGTAACCGGGATTCCGAGTCTGATCGGGTCTTCCCGCTAGAAGGAATATCCTTCGTTGACCGTGAGAGCTTGTGATGGGCTAAGTTGGGACACCCCTGCAGGGATTTGAACTTTCGAAAGCCGTGCCCGCGGTTATGGGCAGATGGGAATTTGTTAACGTCCGGTTGTAGAAAACTTGAAGTTGACCTTAATTAAAATGCATCCACCGCGTGTGTAACCGTGATGGTCTCTTTCCGGCGGAGTCCGGGAAGAGAACACGGTGTTGGAGTTATGATTGACGTAGGTTGTTTTAGGATCACTTCTTGATCATAGTTTATCGATCGTGCTTTGCCTTCTCTTCTCGCTCTCATTTGCGTATGTTTAGCCACCATATATGCTAGTCGCTTGCTGCAGCTCCACCTCATACCTTTACCTTTCCCATAAGCTTAAATAGTCTTGATCGCGAGGGTGCGAGATTGCTGAGTCCCCGTGGCTCACAAATACTTCCAAAACCAGCTTGCAGGTGCCGATGAGTCCATGCAGACGACGCAACCAAGCTCAAGGAGGAGCTCGGTGAAGATCTTGTCCTTCGTGTTGTTTCGTTCCCAGTTGATCAGTAGTGGAGCCCAGTTGGGGTCGATCGGGGACCTTGTCGCATTTGGGGTTCTTCTTTTATTTTGGTTCCGTAGTCGGACCTTGATTGTATTTGGTTGATGTAATGCTTTATTCATGTATTGTGTGAAGTGGCGATTGTAAGCCAACTATGTATCTCTTTTCCCTTATTGTATTACATGGGTTGTTTGCGAAGATTACCTCACTTGCGACATTGCTTTCAATGCGGTTATGCCTCTAAGTCGTGCTTCGACACGTGGGAGATATAGCCGCATCGAGGGCATTACATCTACGCCCAATAATGGCCATTTTCCATGTGTCAAACGAATATGAAAAGTCTGAGTGTTTTTACATTCACACCCCTAGCCGTGTAAATGAGCTGCCCTTTTTAAGGGGACGAGGATTTAGATCCAATCCACACCTTCTCCCCTCCACGAGTGTTCATCAGAGCGCATTCGACAAAGGTCCATTCCACCATGGCCAGCCGCCGCAACTCCTCCTCTCGCCCTCCTAGCCCTAAGCCTGGATATTGGGAGAGATGTTCTACTCCGCATAGCGAGCTAGTGACGCTTCAGACCAAGGGATTTCTCCCCCCGGCCTATATGGTCTTGGTCCGAGCCGGTCTTGCTGTCTACAACAGTGGAGAGCAAGCAGAGAATGCCCCTAATCCATCCAAAGGAGAGCGGGTGTGCCTTGTTCCTTACTTAATAAGGGGGCTCGGATTTCCCATCCACCCGTTTCTCCGGGGGCTGCTGGAGTTCTACGGCCTCCAGCTACATCATCTCACGCCTGCCTCAATATTGCATATCGCGGGCTTTGTAGCCCTCTGCGAGCTGTTCTTGGGTATTGAAGCTCACTTCAGACTGTGGAAGGAGCTATTTTGCCTCGTGCCCCGTTCCAAGAAAGGGTCAATGTATCAAGTGGGCGGAGCCGAAGTATGGCGCATCGCCGGGACCGGATATCTGTCCGGAACCCCAAAGAAGGCGTCCGAAGACTGGCCCTCGGAATGGTTCTATATAGAAGACGTCCCGCTGCCGGATCCTGTCCGGATCGGCCTCCCAGAGTTCGATAGTGCTCCTTTAAAGAAGCGCCTAAGCTGGCGTCCACGGAGCCCTCAAAGGGAAAGTGACAGGGACATCGTTTATCCCATGGACCGAATAAGATTGTTGGCCCATTCCGGACTAACCATGATTGGAGTTATGGCCGAATGCATCATGCGGGGGGTGCAGCCGCTTCAGTACAGAAGCCACCCCATGTGGGATTTCAACGGGGAGGACGACGCCACCCGCTACAGCCGTAAAGGGCCAGATTCAGTTGCCGCTCTATTAAAGATCTTGTCCACTTTGTACAAGGGAGAAGAGGAGGAATTTCTCCGCGTCAACCCATAGGGTGGATTCTCTATGCACAATCCCCCAAGCTGGGTAAGTGGTCGCATTTACTTGCTCATCCGTTTAGTGTTCCCATTGTTAAATACTTAGTCTGATGACTTCAACGCAGGAACTGCGCCGGGCCGTTAAGGACATAAGCAGCCCGCCTCCACAACCCGAGGACTCAGGATGGTCTATCAACCCGGCCTCTCAAGAGGATCCGGACATATCTGTGGAGCTGATTGATGGAGTGTTCCATCAATTGAGCGAGGACAATGCCTTGGTGGCCATTACGACCGATTACCCAGGGCTAATCCGAACACCCCAGGTACCTGAGACCGAAGTCCCTGTACCCCAGACAGGGGTCCGTCCACGCGTGTTTAATTTCCTGATTGCAACCAAACTTTGCAGGGGAGGTTTTTGAGGCAGAAGGCCGAACCTGCGGCGACAAACCAACCATGGGCCGCAGGGCCCCATGGGCAGAAAAGAGGTGCAGTTCGGACCGAGGCATCAACGCGAAGGTATGGCGCGCCCCTTTATCCCAGTTGTTATACCTTCGAGGCACACTTGACGCTCGTGCCCTTTTCAGGACGAAGAGACCTCACCGGACTATATCCGGAGAGGCTGTTAATCGCGCCTCCACCAGCCAGGCTCCAAAGCCTGGTCCGGGGGTGGAAGCGAATGCAAGGCGTGTGCCAGACGTTCCTCCGACGGAGGATGCGGACGGGTTATCTGCCACCAACTCAGAGGTGGAAAGTGCCATGAACCACAGGCGTCACCGGACAATTCTTCACGACGCTTGCTTCTCCCGAGAGGCATTAGATGCCTTCAATTCGGGAGATGCGCACCTCCGTGCCGCTCAAAATGGTCTAGCCAGAGCCATGGAGCAATATGTAAAAGACATACGGGTAAGAAAATTTTGGTAAATATATATGTAGTAGTAGCCCCCGAGACTGAAAACAGTTAGAATAACTGGTTTAAGGATCATTTGAAATGCAGGTTCTTACAGAAAAGAATTCCCCACTGACCCAGGAGCTGGAAGAGTGCAAAGCCCAACTGGGGCCGCACTAGCCGCGGCAGGGGAGCCTAAGGAGACCCCCTCTGGTAATATACATTTCGAAAGATAAGTATGTGGCGAAGCATGGCTTTTGTGCGAATCTGAAAAATAAAATTGCAGATGGCACCGGATTGAATCCGGAAAGGCAACACCTCGAACGCCAACTAAAGGCTAGTGAGAGAGTGCTATTAAAGGTGATGGGGGAGAAGAACGTTCTCCAAGATGCCAACACCCGGCTGGGCGTCGAGCTAAAATATGTTCGTGCCCAGCTGTCAGACTCCGTGAAGGAGAATCAATGGCTTCGGCGCGACATATTTAGTAAGTGCTTGAACGAACCTTTTAAAAGAAAGTTCGGCGGTGCCGTTGATTAACAGAGCAATATTCGTAGGTATGTTAACAGGTCGTCCTGCAGAGGAGATGCCCGGTTCTACGGGTGACCTTCTTCCCGAGCTCTTGCAATTGCTCGATCGAGTTCGGCAGGCGATGCGAGGCGTCGCCCAGGTCCTGTGGCCATCCGTCTCCACACCCGAAGGTCTTGGAGAGCTTGCGGAGAAGCTGAGGGGAGCACGGCGGTGCTTCCAGTTGTGGAAGATATCAGCCTGCCGTCAAGGCGCTAGGGAGGCCTGGGCCATGGTGAAGACGCGGTATTCACAGGCCGACCCCAACCATATGGCCGAGGTTGGTCCTGTAGGGCCCGATGGGAAGGAGATCCCTGTGAGCTTAGTGTACAGCCAAGTAGAGTTGGCTGCAAAGTATTCCCAGCAGGACTGTAAATTAGACAGCCTGTTAGATGGTATTGAAGAGGAGTACAATCAGTCAAAATGACTATGTAATTTAATTGACATTTATAATGCCTTCTAGCCGGATTGTAGATCGTTTGTCATGGCTGACCTTTTCTCTTCAGCCTCGGGACCTGACGGTCCGGAGTGTGTCTGAATTCCCATGCGGTTATATAGGAACCGGGGAATGCGTGGAGACCAGGCATAGGGGTCATTATGGCGTGAACAGACAAGTGCCCGACTAGTTATGTTATATTACATGGTTAGTAAGAAACATCTTCCAGGGAGAATAGTTCGGTTAGGGGTTCCTTTCCCTGGGAGGCATGCCCTAAAGTGCATGTCCATGTTGCGAAGAGAAACACAGGAAAAACATCTGGGGGCACATGGAAAAAATAAAAAAAGACCGTCTTTAGTTCACCGACCGAATACTCCCTTAAGAACGCTAGCTTTCGGCTTCACCCAGTCTGAGGTACACGTCCGGCAGACCCGGCAGTAACAATCGCAGAGGTGCTCCCATTACCGCCTAGCCGAACAATCGGGAACGTAGGGGTAAGCACAGGAGCCAGGCAACCCAGCTTGGCCAAAATTTAAGTCATACCGATGCATATAGTGGTGAATAAAAGGTACACGCGGAAGTTTGACACATGTGTTGGGCGTGAAGCCCGTAGAAATAAGCTTCTGTTGAAAGAAGCCCCCAGGTTTGCTGAGCGTGGATAGCGCGTCACTTTGTGAGCCTCTAAAGGCTATAAGAGGGAAAGAGAGAGAGAAGGAGAGAAATGTAAGACAGAAGTATATATAAAAAATGGACAGAGTAAGGAGACGAACACAGGATCCGGTGCTAGGCATAGAATCTTCGGAGGCGGGCTGCGTTCCATGGGTTCGGCTCGAGTCGGTTATCCGATGCACTTCGCAGGCGGTACGCACCACCAGTCAGGACTTGGTCGATGATGAAGGGACCTTCCCACTTGGGCTTGAGTTTGTCCTTTTTCTTGTCCGGCAGGCGTAGAACTAATTCGCCAACGTTGTAATTTTTGGCCCGTACTTCTCTGCTTTGGTATCTTCGAGCCTGCTGCTGACACAATGCGGAACGGGCTTTTGCCACGTCACGCTCCTCCTCTAATGCATCCAAACTGTCTTGCCGATCGATCTCGGCTTCTCTTTCTTCGTACATGCGCACTCGAGGTGAGTCATGAATTATGTCGCAAGGCAAAACTGCCTCCGCGCCGTACACCATGAAGAATGGTGTATATCCGGTGGTGCGATTCGGTGTGGTCCGCAGCCCCCAGAGTACGGAGTCGAGCTCCTCTACCCAGTGTGTGTTAGATTCCTTGAGGGATCGTACTAATCCGGGTTTAATGCCGCTCATGATAAGACCGTTTGCACGTTCGACCTGGTCGTTAGTCTGTGGGTGATAGACAGAAGCGTAATCGAGCTTGATGCCCAAGTTTTTGCACCAGAGTTTTACCTCGTCGGCCGTAAAGTTCGTGCCATTATCAGTGATGATGCTGTGGGGGACGCCGTAATGGTGTACAACCCCGGATATGAAGTCTGTCACAGGCCCGGATTCAGCCGTCTTAACAGGCTTGGCTTCTATCCATTTGGTGAACTTATCCACCATGACGAGTAGGTACTTGTGCTTGTGGGTTCCGCCTTTAAGGGGTCCAACCATATCAAGCCCCGAGACCGCAAAGGGCCAAGTGATGGGGATAGTTTGGAGGGCGGTGGGTGGCATATGGCTTTGGTTTGCAAAGAGCTGGCAACCGGTGCATCGCTGGACTAAGTCCTGAGCGTCTGCCCGGGCCGTCGGCCAATAAAAACCTGTATGGAAGGCCTTGCTTACCAGAGATCGGGCTGCAGCGTGATGACCGCCGAGTCCGGCATGGATTTCAGCCAGGAGATTCCGCCCCTCCTCTTCGGAGATGCACCTTTGAAGGACTCCGGTAGTGCTTTTCTTATAAAGCTCCCCCTCGTGGATTCTGTAGGCTTTGGATCGCCGCACTATGCAGCGTGCCTCATTCTGGTCCTTGGGGAGTACCTGCCTAGTAAGGTAGGCGAGGAATGGTTCCGTCCATGGGGTAATTACGGCCATTATTACGTCGGCTGAAGGTGTTACTTCAATGGCAGAGCCACCGATTGTGTCAGAATGCTCAGAGTCGGGCGATGCGGTTGGGTCCGAGCTGTTATTGTTCGGCTCCCCTTCCCATGCCACGGATGGCTTAAAAAGCCTTTCCAAGAAGATTTTGGGGGGGACTACATCACGTTTTGCGCCGATGCGTGCCAGGACATCTGCCGCCTGATTATTTTCCCGGGCTATATGGTGAAATTCAAGCCCCTCGAACCGAGCTGACATTTTTAGGACGGCATTGCGGTAAGCTGCCATTTTCGGATCCTTGGCATCGAAGTCTCCGTTTATTTGAGATATTGCGAGGTTCGAGTCCCCGCACACCTCTAGGCATTGTATGCCCATGGATACTGCCATCCGGAGACCATGTAGAAGAGCCTCGTGTTCGGCTGCGTTGTTGGAGTCTGCGTACAGAATCTGTAGTACGTATTGAACTGTGTCTCCTGTGGGGGACGTCAGAACGACACCAGCCCCCAGTCCGGCCAACATTTTGGAGCCTTCGAAATGCATGATCCAATTTGAATATGTGCCGTACTCTTTAGGGAGTTCGGCCTCCGTCCATTCTGCGACGAAATCGGCCAAAACTTGTGACTTGATGGCTCCTCGTGGCTTATAAGTTATGTCGAACGGGAGGAGCTCGATGGCCCATTTCGCGATCCGGCCCGTTGCGTCACGGTTGTTGATAATGTCATTAAGTGGTACTTCCGAGGCTACTGTTATCGAACACTCTTGAAAGTAGTGTCGTAGCTTCCGGGATGCCATGAATACCGTGTACGCAATCTTTTGATAATGCAGGTACAGTGATTTGCAGGGAGTGAGGACAGTGGACACATAATATACAAGCCTTTGAAGGGGGAATTTGTGTCCGTCCGCTTCTCGTTCGACGACGAGCACTGCGCTTACAACCTGATGTGTTGCTGCGATGTACAATAGCATTGGTTCGCTGGTGTTTGGCGCGGCCAGGACTGGGTTTGTTGCCAGTATGGCTTTTATTTCGTCGAGTCCGGCCGTGGCTGCGTCCGTCCATTTGAAGTGTTCGGTGCGCCGAAGGAGGCGGTAAAGGGGAAGGGCCTTTTCTCCCAGGCGGGAGATAAAGCGGCTTAGAGCCGCCACACATCCGGTTAACTTTTGTATTTGTTTGAGGTCCTTTGGGATATCCAATTGCGACAGAGCTCGGATCTTGGCTGGATTTGCTTCAATTCCTCTATTGGATACAATGAAGCCCAAGAGCTTTCCAGCTGGGATGCTGAAAACGAATTTTTCCGTGTTGAGCTTGATGTCGTATGTTCGGAGATTATCAAATGTGAGCCTCAAGTCGTCTACTAGAGATTCAACATGTCTTGTTTTGACGACCACATCATCTACGTATGTCTCCACTGTTTTGCCGATCTGGCTTGCCAGACATGTCTGAATCATGCGCTGATATGTTGCGCCGACGTTTTTGAGCCCGAAGGGCATCATGTTGAAGCAGAATGGCCCGTATGGTGTGATAAATGCCGTTGCGGCTTGGTCTGATTCTGCCATCTTGATTTGATGGTAGCCAGAATATGCATCGAGGAAACACAACGAATCATGTCCTGCGGTGGCATCGATAATTTGATCGATGCAGGGGAGAGGGAAGGGATCCTTTGGGCAAGCCTTGTTGAGGTCTTTAAAATCGACACACAGGCGCCAGGATTTGTCCTTCTTTGGTACCATCACCAGGTTTGCTAGCCAGTCCGGATGTTTTACATCTCTGATGAATCCGGCCTCCAATAGCTTTGCTAGCTCCTCTCCCATAGCCTGTCTCTTAGGTTCGGAAAGACGCTTAAGAGCCTGTTTGACAGGTTTGAATCCTGTTTGGATATTTAAGCTGTGCTTGGCCAGCCTGCGTGGGATTCCTGGCATGTCCGAAGGATGCCAGGCGAAAATGTCCCAGTTCTCCCGTAGGAACTCTCGCAATGCGGTGTCGACATCAGGGTTTAACTGTGCCCCAATGGAAGCTGTTTTGTTGGGGTCCGTTGGATGGACTTGGAATTTGACTATTTCGTCTGTAGGTTTAAAGGAGGTGGACTTGGATCTTTTGTTGAGTACCACGTCGTCCCTATTCACGGTAGAGCGCAGCGCACTCAGTTCCTCGGCCGCTAGGGCTTCGGATAGTGCCTCGAGGGCCAGTGCGGCTGTCTTGTTTTCGGCGCGGAGTGCTACATCCAGTTCACTAGCGAGAGTGATGATCCCGTTAGGCCCGGGCATCTTGAGCTTCATGTACCCGTAATGGGGTATTGCTTGGAAGATTGTGAATGCCTCCCGCCCTAGCAAAGCATGATAACCACTGCTGAACGGGGCCACGTGGAACGTGACTTCTTCGGACCTGTAATTGTCCCGCGTGCCGAACACCACATCCAGTGTGATTTTTCCTGTACAGCGCGCTTCCCGACTAGGGATTATTCCTCTAAAGGTTGTGCTGCTTCGCGTGATGCGGTTCTAGTCTATATCCATTTTTTGGAGAGTTTCCTCATAGATGAGGTTCAATCCGCTGCCGCCGTCCATGAGTACCTTGGTGAGACGAAAGCACCAGGGATTATTGCGGAAGGATGAAATTGCGTCTTCCTCGCGGGAGCCCTTTATCCTGTGCATAACCAGGAGGAATCTGGCCCAGTAATGATGTACTGTTTCTTTGGGCACTTGCCTGATTTGGGATAGATCGCTAATGTTCGGGTGGGTGGGTGGAATTGAATCTGAAGCCTTACCCCTTCTGAGGCTCAGAGGCCGAGGAATTTCCGAACTCGAAAGTTTGGATTCCTGGATGTCGTCCAATGAATCCAGTCCATCGCCTGATTCTCGGTTCAGGTCTTGAGTGATATCCTCCCCTTCGCGGACATCCGGCTTGGAGGGATCGGGAATCCGGACGTAGCGAGTCCTTAGGATAGATGAAGGGTCGCCGCACTGTCCCTCTACCACGGCAACGTGATGGGTGGCTTGGGGAGAGTTAATCTCTCTCAGATCGGTTTTAGGCCCAATCTGGTCATAATCCGTAGCGACTCCCAGGGCGGCAAAGCGATCCAAGAGCTCGTTTATGGAGGAAAGCTCTATTGGATTTAACTGCTCGGCAAGTTCCGAGTTGACATGAAGATTGTTTTCGATGGCTCGAGAGGTCATCATCGGCGTAGAAGCCGAACAGGTGGTCATAAGAAAACCACCTAGCCGGAGGGTTTGGCGGACAGCCAAAGCTCCCTTAGCAAGGGTGCCATCTTTAAAGACGGGACGAGGCATCCTTCCTGATGGCGACGACACAGAGGAACTCTCAATGAAAGCACCAATGTCGGTGTCAAAACTGGCGGATCTCGGGTAGGGGGTCCCGAACTGTGTGTCTAGGCCGGATGGTAACAGGAGGCAGGGGACACGAAGTTTTACCCAGGTCCGGGCCCTCTTGATGGAGGTAAAACCCTACGTCCTGCTTGATTAATATTGATGATATGGGTAATACAAGAGTCGATCTACCACCAGATCAGAGAGGCTAAACCCTAGAAGCTAGCCTATGGTATGATTGTTGATGTGTATGTTGTCCTACGGACTAGAACCCTCCAGTTTATATAGACACCGGATAGGGTTAGGGTTACATAGAGTCGGTTACAATGGAAGGAGATCTGAACATCCGTATCGCCAAGCTTGCCTTCCACGCCAAGGAAAGTCCCTCCCGGACACGGGACGAAGTCTTCAATCTTGTATCTTCATAGTCCAGGAGTCCGGCTTGAAGGTATAGTTCGGCTAGCCGAACACCCCCTAATCCAGTACTCCCTCATCGAGCGTGAATCATATAGTAGATATGATCAACATAGTTATGTTCACCATTGAAAACTACTCCATCTCACGTGATGATCGGACATGATTTAGTTGATATGGATCACATGATCACTTAGATGATTAGAGAGATGTCTATATCTAAGTGGGAGTTCTTAAGTAATTTGATTAATTGAACTTTAATTTATCATGAACTTAGTACCTGATAGTATTTTGCATGTCTATGTTGTTGTAGATAGATGGCCTGTGTTGTTGTTCCGTTGAATTTTAATGCGTTCCTAGAGAAAGCTAAGTTGAAAGATGATGGTAGCAACTACACGGACTGGGTCCGTAACTTGAGGATTATCCTCATTGCTGCATAGAAGAATTACGTCCTGGAAGCACCGCTAGGTGATAAACCCACTGCAGGAGCGACACCAGATGTTGTGAACACCTGGCAGAGCAAAGCTGATGACTACTCGATAGTTCAGTGTGCCATGCTTTACGGCTTAGAACCGGGACTTCAACAACATTTTGAACGTCATGGAGCACATGAGATGTTCCAGGAGTTGAAGTTAATATTTCAAGCAAATGCCCGGATTGAGAGATATGAAGTCTCCAATAAGTTCCACAGCTGCAAAATGGAGGAGAATAGTTCTGTCACTTTACATATACTCAGAATGTCTGGGTACCACAACCACTTGACTCAGCTGGGAGTTAATCTTCCTGATGATAGTGTCATTGGCAGAGTTCTTCAATCACTACCACCAAGATATAAGAGCTTCGTGATGAACTATAATATGCAAGGGATGGATAAGATGATTCCTGAGCTCTTCGCAATGCTAAAGGCTGCGGAGGTAGAAATCAAGAAGGAGCATCAAGTGTTGATGGTCAACAAGACCACCAGTTTCAAGAAAAAGGGTAAAGGCAAGAAGGGGAACTTCAAGAAGAACAGCAAGCCAGTTGCTACTCAAGTGAAGAAGCCCAAGTCTGGACCTAAGCCTGAGACTGAGTGTTTCTACTGCAAAGGGACTGGTCACTGGAAGCGGAACTGCCCCAAGTATTTGGCGGAGAAGAAGGATGGCAAAGTGAAAGGTACATTTGATATACACGTTATTGATGTGTACCTTACTAATGCTCGCAGTAGAGCCTGAGTATTTGATACTGGTTCTGTTGCTAATATTTGCAACTAAAAACAGGGGCTACGGGTTAAGCGAAGATTGGCTAAGGACGAGGTGACGATGCACGTGGGAAATGGTTCCAAAGTCGATGTGATCGCTGTCGGCACTCTACCTCTACATCTACCTTTGGGATTAGTTTTATACCTAAATAATTGTTGTTGGTGCCAGCGTTGAGCATGAACATTATATCTGGATCTTGTTTGATGCGAGACGGTTATTAATTTAAATCAGAGAATAATGGTTGTTCTATTTATATGAATAATATCTTTTATGGTCATGCACCCTTGATAGTGGTCTATTTTTACTAAATCTTGATAGTAGTGATACACATGTTCATAGTATTGAAGCCAAAAGATGCAGAGTTGATAATGATAGTGCAACTTATTTATGGCACTACCGTTTGGGTCATATTGGTGTAAAGTGCATGAAGAAACTCCATTCTTATGGACTTCTAGAATCACTTGGTACTTGCGAACCATGCCTCATGGGCAAGATGACTAAAACTCCATTCTCTGGAACAATGGAGCGAGTAACAGAGTTATTGGAAATCATACATACTGATGTATGTGGTCCAATGAACATCGAGGCTCGCGGCGGATATAGTTATTTTCTCACCTTCACAGATGATTTGAGCAGATATGGGTATATCTGCTTAATGAAACATAAGTCTGAAACATTTGGAAAGTTCAAAGAATTTCAGAGTGAAGTGGAAAATCATCGTAACAAGAAAATATAGTTTCTACGATCTGATCGTGGAGGAGAATATTTGAGTTACGAGTTTGTTCTTCATGTGAAACAATGCGGAATAGTTTCAAAACTCACGCCACCCGGAACACCACAACGTAATGGTCTGTCCAAACATCGTAATCGTACTTTACTAGATATGGTGCGATCTATGATGTCTCTTACTAATTTACTGCTATCATTTTGGGGTTATACTTTAGAGACAGTTGCATTCACATTAAATAGGGCACCATCTAAATCCGTTGAGATGACACCTTATGAAATATGGTTTGGCAAGAAACCCAAGTTGTCGTTTCTTAAAGTTTGGGGCTGCGGTGCTTATGTGAAAAAGCTTCAACCTGATAAGCTCGAACCCCAATCGGAGAAATGTGTCTTCATAGGATACCCAAAGGAGACTGTTGGGTACACCTTCTATCATAGATCCGAAGGCAAGATATTCGTTGCTAAGAATGGATCCTTTCTAGAGAAGGAGTTTCTCTCGAAAGAAGTGAGTGGGAGGAAAGTAGAACTTGATGAGTGATGTCTACTACACAACCTTCTTCTTGTAGACGTTGTTGGGCCTCCAAGTGCAGAGGTTTGTAGGACAGTAGCAAATTTACCTCAAGTGGATGACCTAAGGTTTATCAATCCGTGAGAGGCGTTGGATGAAGATGGTCTCTCTCAAACAACCCTGCAACCAAATAACAAAGAGTCTCTTGTGTCCCCAACACACCCAATACAATGGTAAATTGTATAGGTGCACTAGTTCGGCGAAGAGATGGTGATACAAGTGCAATATGGATAGTAGATATAGGTTTTTGTAATCTGAAATTATAAAAACAGCAAGGTAACTAATGATAAAAGTGAGCACAAACGGTATTGCAATGCTAGGAAACAAGGCCTAGGGTTCATACTTTCACTAGTGCAAGTTCTCTCAACAATAATAACATAATTGGATCATATAACTATCCCTCAACATGCAACAAAGAGTCACTCCAAAGTCACTAATAGCGGAGAACAAACGAAGAGATTATGGTAGGGTACGAAACCACCTCAAAGTTATCCTTTCTGATCGATCTATTCAAGAGTCCGTAGTAAAATAACGTGAATCTATTCTTTCCGTTCAATCTATCATAGAGTTCATACTAGAATAACACCTTAAGACACAAATCAACCAAAACCCTAATGTCACCTAGATAGTCCAATGTCACCTCAAGTATCCGTGGGTATGATTATACGATATGCATCACACAATCTCAGATTCATCTATTCAACCCACACAAAGAACTTCAAAGAGTGCCCCAAAGTTTCTACCGGAGAGTCAAGACGAAAATGTGTGCCAACCCCTATGCATAAGTTCACGAGGTCACGGAACTCGCAAGTTGATCACCAAAACATACATCAAGTGGATCACATGATATCCCATTGTCACCACAGATAAGCACGTGCAAGACATACATCAAGTGTTCTCAAATCCTTAAAGACTCAATCCGATAAGATAACTTCAAAGGGAAAACTCAATCCATCACAAGAGAGTAGAGGGGGAGAAACGTCATAAGATCCAACTATAATAGCAAAGCTCGCGATACATCAAGATCGTACCATCTCAAGAACATGAGAGAGAGAGATCAAACACATAGCTACTGGTACATACCCTCAGCCCCAAGGGTGAACTACTCCCTCCTCGTCATGGAGAGCGCCGATATGATGAAGATGGCCACTGGAGAGGGATTCCCCCCTCCGGCAGGGTGCCGGAACGGGTCTAGATTGGTTTTCGGTGGCTACGGAGGCTTCTGGCAGTGGAACTCCCGATCTATTGTGCTCTTGATGTTTTTAGGGTATATTGATATATATAGGCGAAAGAAGTCGGTCGGGGAGCCACGAGGGGCCCACGAGGGTGGGGGGCGTGCCCAGGGGGGCAGGCGCGCCTCCCTGCTTTGTGGCCACCTCGAAGCTTCCCCAACATCTACTCCAAGTCTCCTGGATTGCTTTCGTTCCAAAAATAACTCTCCTGAAGGTTTCATTCCGTTTGGACTTCGTTTGATATTTCTTTTCTTCGAAGCACTGAAATAGGCAAGAAAACATGAATTTGGGCTGGGCCTCCGGTTAATAGGTTAGTCCCAAAAATAATACAAAAGTGTAAGATAAAGCCCATTAACATCCAAAATAGATAATATAATAGCATGGAACAATAAAAAATTATAGATACGTTGGAGACGTATTAGCATCCCCAAGCTTAATTCCTGCTCGTCCTCGAGTAGGTAAATGATAAAAACAGAATTTTTGATGTGGAATGCTACCTAGCATATTTATCCATGTAATTCTCTTTATTGTGGCAAGAATATTCAGATCCAAAAGATTCAAGACAAAAGTTTAATATTGACATAAAATAATAATACTTCAAGCATACAAACAAAGTAATCATGTCTTCTCAAAATAACATGGCCAAAGAAAGCTATCCCTACAAAATCATATAGTTTGGCTATGCTCTGTATTCATCACACAAAATACTTAAATCATGCAAAACCTCGATGACAAGCCAAGCAATTGTTTCATACTTTTGATGTTCTCAAACCTTTTCAATCTTCACACAATACATGAGCGTGAGCCATGGACATAGCACTATATGTGGAATAGAATGGTGGTTGTGGAGAAGACAAATAGGAGAAGATAGTCTCACATCAACTAGGCGTATCAACGGGCTATGGAGATGCCCATCAATAGATATCAATGTGAGTGAGTAGGGATTGCCATGCAACAGATGCACTAGAGCTATAAGTATGAAAGCTCAAAAAGAAACTAAGTGCATGTGCATCCAACTCGCTTGCTCACGAAGACCTAGGGCATTTTGAGGAAGCCCATCATTGGAATATACAAGCCAAGTCCTATAATGAAAGATTCCCACTAGTATATGAAAGTGACAACATAGGAGACTCTCTATCATGAAGATCATGGTGCTACTTTGAAGCACAAGTGTGGTAAAAGGATAGTAGCATTCCCCCTTCTCTCTTTTTCTCTCATTTTTTGTTTTTGTTTTTTTGTTTTTGTTTTTTTTGGCCTTCTCTTTTTTTTGGCCTCTTTTTCTCTTCTTTTTTTCGTCTGGAGTCTCATCCCGACTTGTGGGGCCATCATAGTCTCCATCATCCTTTCCTCACTGGGACAATGCTCTAATAATGATGATCATCACACTTTTATTTACTTACAACTCAAAAAATTAAAACTCGATACTTAGAACAAGATATGACTCTATATGAATGCCTCCGGCGGTGTACCGGGATGTGTAATGACTCATGAGTGACATGTATGAAAGAATTATGAACGGTGGCTTTGCCACAAATACGATGTCAACAACATGATCATGCAAAGCAATATGACAATGATGGAGCGTGTCATAATAAACGGAACGATGGGAAGTTGCATGGCAATATATCTCGGAATGGCTATGGAAATGCCATAATAGGTAGGTATGGTGGCTGTTTTGAGGAAGGTAAATCGTGGGTTTATGGTACCGGCGAAAATTGCGCGGTACTAGAGAGGCTAGCAATGGTGGAAGGGTGAGAGTGCGTATAATCCATGGACTCAACATTAGTTATAAAGAACTCACATACTTATTGCAAAAATCTATTAGTTATCAAAACAAAGTACTACGCGCATGCTCCTAGGGGGATATATTGGTAGGAAAAGACCATCGCTCGTCCCCGACCGCCACTCATAAGGAAGACAAT
Source organism: Triticum urartu (assembly GCF_003073215.2). NCBI lineage: Eukaryota > Viridiplantae > Streptophyta > Magnoliopsida > Poales > Poaceae > Triticum > Triticum urartu. The sequence goes on from NC_053022.1 coordinate 470,459,205, forward strand.
CAATAAATAAATCATGCTCCGACTTCATCACATAACGGTTCACCATACGTGCATGCTACGGGAATCACAAACTTCAACACAAGTATTTCTCAAATTCACGACTACTCAACTAGCATGACTCTAATATCACCATCTCCATATCTCAAAAGAATTATCAAGTATCAAACTTCTCATAGTATTCAATGCACTTTATATGAAAGTTTTTATTATATCCCTCTTGGATGCCCATCATATTAGGACTAATTTCATAACCAAAGCAAATTACTTTTCTTTTCTAAAGACTCTCAAAATAATATAAGTGAAGCATGAGATTTCAACAATTTCTTCAAAATAAAACCACCGCCGTGCTCTAAAAAGATATAAGTGAAGCACTAGAGAAAATGACAAACTACTCCAAAAGATATAAGTGAAGATCAATGAGTAGTCGAATAATTATGCAACTATGTGACACGTCTCCAACGTATCTATAATTTTTGATTGCTCCATGCTATATTATCTACTGTTTTGGACTATATTGGGCTTTATTTTCCACTTTTATATTACTTTTGGGACTAACCTATTAACCGGAGGCCCAGTCCAGAATTGCTGTTTTTTGCCTATTTCAGTGTTTCGAAGAAACGGAATATCAAACGGAGTCCAAACGGAATAAAACCTTCGGGAACTTGATTTTCTCACCAAACGTGATCCAGGAGACTTGGACCCTACGCCAAGGAACAAAAGAGGCGGTCACGAGGGTGGGGGGCGCCCCCCTAGGGCGCGGCCCTGCCTTGTGGGCCCCTCGGAGCTCCACCGACGTACTCCTTCCTCCTATATATACCTACGTACCCCCAAACGAATAGATACGGAGCCAAAAACCTAATTCCACCGCCGCAACTTTCTGTGTCCACGAGATCCCATCTTGGGGCCTGTTCCGGAGCTCCGCCGGAAGAGGGCCGTCATCACGGAGGGCTTCTACATCATCATAGCCTCTCCGATGAAGTGTGAGTAGTTTACCTCAGACCTTCGGGTCCATAGTTAGTAGCTAGATGGCTTCTTCTCTCTCTTTGAATCTCAATACAAAGTTCTCCCCCTCTCTTGTGGAGATCTATTCGATGTAATCTTCTTTTTGCGGTGTGTTTGTTGAGACCGATGAATTGTGGGTTTATGATCAAGTCTATCTATGAATAATATTTGAATCTTCTCTGAATTCTTCTATGTATGATTGGTTATCTTTGCAAGTCTCTTCGAATTATCCGTTTGGTTCGGCCAACTAGATTGGTAGTTCTTGCCATGGGAGAAGTGCTTAGCTTTGGGTTCGATCTTGCGGTGTCCTTTCCCAGTGACAGAAGGGGCAGCAAGGAACGTATTGCATCATTGCCATCGGGGATAACAAGATGGGGTTTATTTCATATTGCATGAATTTATCTCTCCACATCATGTCATCTTGCTTAAGGCGTTACTCTGTTTTTAACTTAATACTCTAGATGCATGCTAGATAGCGGTCGATGAGTGGAGTAATAGTAGTAGATGCAGAATCGTTTCGGTCTACTTGTCACGGACGTGATGCCTATATATATGATCATGCCTAGATATTCTCATAACTATGCTCAATTCTGTCAATTGCTCAACAGTAATTTGTTCACCCACCATAGAATACTTATGCTCTTGAGAGAAGCCACTAGTGAAACCTATGGCCCCCGGGTCTATTCTCATCATATCAATCTCCATTACTTTAATCTTGCTTTGCTTTTTTACTTTGCCTTTACTTTTCACTTTGCATCTTTATACCAAAAATACCAAAAATATTATATCTATCAGATCTCACTCTCGTAAGTGACCGTGAAGGGATTGACAACCCCTAATCGCGTTGGTTGCGAGTAGCTGTCGTTTTGTGCAGGTATGAGGGACTTGAGCGTGGCCTCCTACTAGATTGATACCTTGGTTCTCAAAAACTGAGGGAAATACTTACGCTATTGTGCTGCATCATCCTTTCCTCTTCGGGGAAATCCAACGCAAGCTCAAGAGGTAGCAAGAAGAATTTCTGGCGCCGTTGCCGGGGAGTCTACGCAAAAAGTCAACATACCAAGTACCCATCACAATCCCTATCTCTCGCATTGCATTATTTGCCATTTGCCTCTCGTTTTCCTCTCCCCCCAATTCACCCTTGCCGTTTTATTCTCCCTCTCTCTCTATCCTCCCTCTCTGTTTGCCTCTTTTGCCAGTTTGCCCTTGTTTGCTCGTGTGCTAGTTTGTTTGCTTGTTTTTCGCGATGGCTTAAGATACTACCAAATTGTGTGACTTCACCAATACCAATAATAATGATTTCCTTAGCACTCCAATTTCTCCTCTTGCCAATACTAAATCTTGTGAAATCAATGCTGCTTTGTTGAATCTTGTTATGAAAGATCAATTCGCCGGCCTTCCTAGTGAAGATGCCGCTACTCATCTGAATATATAGCTTCGTTGATTTATGTGATATGCAAAAGAAAAGAGATGTCGATAATGATGTCATTAAATTGAAGCTATTTCCTTTTTTGCTTAGAGATCGTGCTAAAGCTTGCTTTTCGTCTTTGCCTAAAAATAGTATTGATTCCTGGAACAAGTGCAAAGATGCTTTTATCTCTAAGTATTTCCCTCCCGCTAAGATCATCTCTCTTAGAAACGATATTATGAATTTTAAGCAACTTGATCATGAACATGTTGCACAAGCTTGGGAGAGAATGAAATTAATGATACGTAATTGCCCTACTCATGGTTTGAATTTGTGGATGATTATACAAAATTTTTATGCCGGATTGAATTTTGCTTCTAGAAATCTTTTAGATTCGGCCGCGGGAGGTACTTTTATGGAAATCATTTTAGGAGATGCTACTAAACTCCTAGATAATATTATGGTTAATTATTCTCAATGGCATACTGAAAGAACTTCTAATAAAAAAGTGCATGCGATAGAAGAAATCAATGTGTTGAGTGGAAAGATGGATGAACTTATGAAATTATTTGCTACTAAGAGTGTTTCTTATGATCTTAATGATATGCCTTTGTCTACTTTTATTGAGAATAATAATGAATCCATGGATGTGAATTTTGTTGGTAGGAATAATTTTGGTAACAGCGCTTATAGAGGGAATTTTAATCCTAGGTCATATCCTAGTAATCCTTCTAATAATTATGGGAATTCCTACAACAACTCTTATGGAAATTATAATAAGATGCCCTCTGAATTTGAGAATAGTATTAAAGAGTTTATGAATTCACAAAAGAATTTTAATGCTTTGCTTGAAGAGAAATTGCTTAAAGTTGATGAATTGGCTAGGAACGTTGATAGAATTTCTCTTGAGGTTGATTCTTTAAAGCTTAGATCTATTCCTCCTAAGCATGATATCAACGAGTCTCTCAAAGCCATGAGAATTTCCATTGATGAGTGCAAGGAAAGAACCGCTAGGATGCGTGCCTCCAAAGATGCCTTTATTAAAGCGTGTTCTTCCAATTCCTATGAAAATCAAGATGAAGACCTAAAAGTTATTGATGTGTCTCCTATTAAATCTTTGTTTTGCAATATGAATCCTGATGAAACTGAATATGATCTTCCTTTACCTAGAAGGCGTTCTAAAAATTCAGAGTATTTAGATCTTTGTGATGAAATTGATGAAAGTGGGATTGAAAGAAATAAAAATCTAGATGTTGCTAAACCCACTATATTGGATTTCAAGGAATTTAATTACGAAAGTTGCTCTTTAATTGATTGTATTTCCTTGTTGCAATCCGTGCGAAATTCTCCACATACTTATAGTCAAAATAAAGCCTTCACCGAACATATTGTTGATGCCTTAATGCAATCTTATGAAGAAAAACTTGAGTTGAAAGTTTCTATCCCTAGAAAACTCTATGATGAGTGGGAACCAACTATTAAAATTAAAATTAAAGATCTTGACTTTTATGCTTTGTGTGATTTGGGTGCTAGTGTCTCCACTATCCCCAAAACTTTGTGTGATTTGCTAGATTTCCGTAATTTTGATGATTGCTCTCTAAACTTGCATCTTGCGGATTCTACTATTAAGAAACCTATGGGAAGAATTAATGATGTTCTTATTGTTGCAAATATGAATTATGTGCCCGTAGATTTCATTGTTCTTGATATAGATTGCAATCCTTCTTGCCCTATTATTCTTGGTAGACCTTTCCTTAGAACGGTTGGTGCGATTATTGATATGAAGGAAGGGAATATTAGATTTAAATTTCCATTAAAAAAGGGCAAGGAACACTTTCCAAGAAAGAAAATAAAATTGCCATATGAAACTATCATGAGAGCCACTTATGGATTGCCTACCAAAGATGGCAATACCTAGATCTATCCTCACTTTTATGCCTAGCTAGGGGCGTTAAACGATAGCGCTTGTTGGGAGGCAACCCAATTTTATTTTTATTCCTTGCTTTTTGCTCCTGTTTAGTAATAAATAAATTATTTATCCTATGTTTTGGTTGTGTTTTTTGTGTTTATTTAGTGTTTGTGCCAAGTAGAACCATTGGGAAGACTTGGGGAAAGTCTTGTTGAACTTGCTGTAAAAAACAGAAACTTTAGCACTCACGAGAACTGCTGTCATTTTTATTTGGAGAGTGATATTTAGTTAATTCTTTTTTCAGATGATTAATAGATAAATTCCTCACGTCCAGAAATTTATTTTAGAATTTTTGGGGTTCCAGATCTTGCGCTAGCTACAGATTACTACAGACTGTTCTGTTTTGACAGATTCTGTTTTTCGTGTGTTGTTTTCTTATTTTGATGAATCTATGGCTACTAAAATAGTTTATAATCCATAGAGAAGTCGGAATACAGTAGGTTTAACACCAATATAAATAAAGAATGAGTTCTTTACAGTACCTTGAAGTGGTCTTTTGTTTTCTTTCGCTCACGGAGCTCACGAGTTTTCTACTTTAAGTTTTGTGTTGTGAAGTTTTCAAGTTTTGGGTAAGGATTTGATGGATTATGGAACAAGGAGTGGAAAGAGCCTAAGCTTGGGGATGTCCATGGCACCCCCAAGATAATCTAAGGACACCTAAAAGACAAAGCTTGGGGTTGCCCCGGAAGGCATCCCCTCTTTCGTCTACTTCTATCGGTAACTTTACTTGGAGCTATATTTTTATTCACCAACATGATATGTGTTTTGCTTGGAGCATCTTGTATTATTTGTGTCTTTGTTTGTTAGTGTGCCACAATCATCCTTGCTGTACACACCTTTTGAGAGAGCCATACATGAATTAAAATTTGATAGAATACTCTATGTGCTTCACTTATATCTTTTGAGCTAAGTAGTTTTGCTCTATGTGCTTCACTTATATCTTTTGAGCTAAGTAGTTTTGCTCTATGTGCTTCACTTATATCTTTTGAGCTATGTAATTTTGCTCTATATGCTTCACTTAGATCTTTTAGAGCACGGTGGTGGATTTGTTTTTAAAGAAACTATTGATCTCTCATGCTTCACTTAAATTATTTTGAGAGTCTCTTAATAGCATGGTAATTTGCTTAATAATAATATGCCTGGTATTCAAGATTTGTGAAACTTTCTTTTGAGTGTGTTGAATATTAAGAAAAGATTGAAGCATGATAATTGTTTTGAGATATGGAGGTGATAATATTAAAGTCATGCTAGTTGAGTTGTTATGAATTTAAAGAATACTTGTGTTGAAGTTTGTGATTCCCGTAGCATGCACGTATGGTGAACCGTTATGTGATGAAGTCGGAGCATGATTTATTTATTGATTGTCTTCCTTATGAGTGGCGGTCGGGGACGAGCGATGGTCTTTTCCTACCAATCTATCCCCCTAGGAGCATGCACGTAATACTTTGCTTTGATAACTTCTAGATTTTTGCAATAAGTATATGAGTTCTTATGACTAACGTTGAGTCCATGGATTATACGCACTCTCACCCTTCCACCTTTGCTAGCCTCTCTAATACCGTGCACCTTTCACCGGTATCATACACCCACCATATACCTTCCTCAAAACAGCCACCATACCTACCTATTATGGCATTTCCATAGCCATTCCGAGATATATTTCCATGCAACTTTCCACCGTTCCGTTTAGTATGACACACTCCATCATTGTCATATTGCATATCCCGGTACACCGCCGGAGGCATTCATATAGAGTCATATCTTGTTCTAAGTATCGAGTTGTAATTGTTGAGTTGTAAGAAAAATAAAAGTGTTATGATCATCATTATTAGAGCATTGTCCCAGCGAGGAAAGAATGATGGAGACTATGATTCCCCCACAAGTCGGGATGAGACTCCGGACGAAAAATAAAAAAAAGAGGCCAAAGAAGCCCAAATAAAAAAAAGAGAGGCCATAAAAAAGGAGAAAAGGCCCAAATAAAAAATAAATAAAAAAATGAGAGAAAAAGAGAGAAGGGACAATGTTACTATCCTTTTACCACACTTGTGCTTCAAAGTAGCACCATGATCTTCATAGTAGAGAGTCTCTCATGTTATCACTTTCATATACTAGTGGGAATCTTTCATTATAGAACTTGGCTTGTATATTCCAATGATGGGCTTCCTCAAATTGCCCTAGGTCTTCATGAGCAAGCAAATTGGATGCACACCCACTTAGTTTCTTTTTGAGATTTCATATACTTATAGCTCTAGTGCATCCGTTGCATGGCAATCCCTACTCACTCACATTGATATCTATTGATGGGTATCACCATAGCCCGTTGATACGCCTAGTTGATGTGAGACTATCTTCTCCCTTTTTGTCTTCTCCACAACCACCATTCTATTCCACCTATAGTGCTATGTCCATGGCTCACGCTCATGTATTGCGTGAAGATCGAAAAAGTTTTGAAAAAGTTAGAGTATGAAACAATTGCTTGGCTTGTCATCGGGGTTGTGCATGATTTAAATATTTTGTGTGGTGAAGATAGAGCATAGCCATACTATATGATTTTGTAGGGATAACTTTCTTCGGCCATGTTATTTTGAGAAGACATAATTGCTTTGTTAGTATGCTTGAAGTATTATTATTTCTTATGTCAATATAAACTTTTGTCTTGAATCTTTCTAATCTGAATATTCATATCACAATTAAGAAGATTTGCATTGAAATTATGCCAAGTAGCACTCCGCATCAAAAATTCTCTTTTTATCATTTACCTACTCGAGGACGAGCAGGAATTAAGCTTGGGTATGCCTGATACGTCTTCAAGTTATCTATAATTTTTGATTGCTCCATGCTATATTATCTACTGTTTTGGACTATATTGGGCTTTATTTTCCACTTTTATATTACTTTTGGGACTAACCTATTAACCGGAGGCCCAGCTCAGAATTGCTGTTTTTTTTGCCTATTTTAGTGTTTCAAAGAAACGGAATATCAAACGGAGTCCAAACGGAATAAAACCTTCGGGAACGTGATTTTCTCACCAAACGTGATCCAGGAGACTTGGACCCTACGCCAAGGAACAAAAGAGGCGGTCACGAGGGTGGGGGGCGCCCCCTAGGGCGTGCCCCTACCTCGTGGGCCCCTCGGAGCTCCACCGACATACTTCTTCCGCCTATATATACCTACGTACCCCCAAACGAACAGATACGGAGCCAAAAACCTAATTCCACCACCGCAACTTTCTGTATCCACGGGATCCCATCTTGGGGCCTATTCCGGAGCTCCGCCGGAAGAGGGCCGTCATCACGGAGGGCTTGTACATCATCATAGCCTCTCCGATGAAGTGTGAGTAGTTTACCTTAGACCTTCGGGTCCATAGTTAGTAGCTAGATGGCTTCTTCTCTCTCTCTTTGAATCTCAATACAAAGTTCTCCCCCTTTCTTGTGGAGATCTATTCGTTGTAATCTTCTTTTTGCGGTGCGTTTGTTGAGAACGATGAATTGTGGGTTTATGATCAAGTCTATCTATGAATAATATTTGAATCTTCTCTGAATTCTTTTATGTATGATTGGTTATCTTTGCAAGTCTTTCTTCGAATTATCCGTTTGGTTCGGCCAACTAGATTGGTAGTTCTTGGCATGGGAGAAGTGCTTAGCTTTGGGTTCGATCTTGCGGTGTCCTTTCCCAGTGACAGAAGGGGCATCAAGGCACGTATTGCATCGTTTCCATCGAGGATAACAAGATGGGGTTTATTTCATATTGCATGAATTTATCTCTCTACATCATGTCATCTTGCTTAAGGTGTTACTCTGTTTTTAACTTAATACTCTAGATGCATGTTGGATAGCGGTCGATGAGTGGAGTAATAGTAGTAGATGCAGAATCGTTTCGGTCTACTTGTCACGGACGTGATGCCTATATACATGATCATGCCTAGATATTCTCATAACTATGCTCAATTCTATCAATTGCTCAACAGTAATTTGTTCACCCACCGTAGAATACTTATGCTCTTGAGAGAAGCCACTAGTGAAACCTATGGCCCCCGGGTCTATTCTCATCATATCAATCTCCATTACTTTAATCTTGCTTTGCTTTTCACTTTGCATCTTTATACCAAAAATACCAAAAATATTATATCTATCAGATCTCACTCTCGTAAGTGACCGTGAAGGGATTGACAACCCCTAATCACGTTGGTTGCGAGTAGCTATCGTTTTGTGCAGGTACGAGGGACTTGAGCGTGGCCTCCTACTGGATTGATACCTTGGTTCTCAAAAACTGAGGGAAATACTTACGCTACTCTGCTGCATCATCATTTCCTTTTCGGGGAAATCCAACGCAAGCTCAAGAGGTAGCACTATGTGAAGACTCTCTAACATTTAAGAATTTCGGATCTTGGCATTTTATTCAAACAGAAAACAAAACAAAATAAAATAAAATGACACTCCAAGCAAAACACATATCATGTGGTGAATAAAAATATAGCTCCAAGTAAAGTTACCGATGAACGAAGACGAAAGAGGGGATGTCTTCCGGGGCATCCCCAAGCTTAGGATTTTGGTTGTCCTTGAATATTACCTTGGGGTGCCTTGCGCAACCCCAAGCTTAGGCTCTTGCCACTCCTTATTCCATAGTCCATCGAATCTTCACCCAAAACTTGAAAACTTCACAACACAAAACTTAACAGAAAACTCGTAAGCTCCGTTAGTATAAGAAAACAAAACGCCACTTCAAGGTACTGTAATGAACTCATTCTTTATTTATATTTGTGTTAGACATACTGTATTCCAACTTTTCTATGATTCATAAACTCTATTACTAGCCATAGATTCATCAAAATAAGCAAACAACACACGAAAAACAGAATCTGTCAAAAACAGAACAGTCTGTAGTAATCTGTAGGTTTCGAATACTTATGGAACCCCAAAAATTCTAAAATAAATTTCTGGACATGAGTAATTTATCTATTAATATTCTGCAAAAAGAATTAACTAAATATCACTCTCCAGTAAAAAATGGAAGCAAATGTCGTGAGCGCTAAAGTTTCTGTTTTTTACAGCAAGATCGCAAAGACTTTCCCCAAGTCTTCCCAAAGGTTATACTTGGCACAAACATTAAGTAAAACATGAAAACTCAATAATAATAGAGGCTAGATAAATTATTTATTACTAAACAGGAACAAAAATCAAGGAACAAAAAACAAGTTGGGTTGCCTCCCAACAAGCGCTATCGTTTAATGCCCCTAGCTAGGCATGTTGATTTCAATGATGCTCACATAAAAGATAAGAATTGAAACATAAAGAGAGCATCATGAAGAATATGACTAGCACATTTAAGTCTAACCCACTTCCTGTGCATAGGGATTTTGTGAGCAAACAACTTATGGGAACAATAATCAACTAGCATAGGAAGGCAAAACAAGCATAACTTCAAAACTTTAAGCACATAGAGAGGAAACTTGATATTATTGCAATTACTACAAGCATATATTACTCCCTCATAATAATTTTCAGTAGCTTCATGAATGAATTCAACAATATAACTATCACATAAAGCATTCTTTTCATGATCTACAAGCAAAGAAATTTTATTACTCTCCACATAAGCAAAATTCTTCTCATTCGGAATAGTGGGAGTATCATAAGAAACTCGAATACTATAAATTGTTTCCATATTAAAAGAGTAAGGTTCATAAAAAGGGTAATCATAATCATGAAAAGTTTTAATATAATCATCACTACTTTTTATAGCATAAGTATCATCACAATAATCATCATAAGTAGCAACTTTGTTCTCATCATAATCGAGTGAAACCTCTTCCAAGATAGTGGAGTCATTACTAAATAAAGTCACGACCTCTCCAAATCCACTTTCATAATTGTCACAATAAGATTCAACACACTCGAAAATAGTGGGATCATTACTTCCTAAAGTTGACACTCTTCCAAACCCACTTTCATCAATATAATCATCATAAGTAGGAGGCATGCTATCATCATAAAAAATTTGCATATCAAAACTTGGGAGGCTAGAAATATCATCTTCATTAAACATAGCATCCCCAAGCTTGCATGCCTGCAGGTCGACTCTAGAGGATCCCCGGGTACCGAGCTCGAATTCGCCCTATAGTGAGTCGTATTACAATTCACTGGCCGTCGTTTTACAACGTCGTGACTGGGAAACATTCTAATGCATTCTTCTTCTAACACTTTGGCACAATTATCGTAATCCTTATTTTCATGAAAGACATTAAAAAGATGAAGCATATGAGGTATCCTCAATTCCATTTTTATAATTTTCTTTTATGAACTAAACTAGTGATAAAACAAGAAACAAAAGATTCGATTGCAAGATCTAAAGATATACCTTCAAGCACTCACCTCCCCGGCAACGGCGCCAGAAAAGAGCTTGATGTCTACTACACAACCTTCTTCTTGTAGACGTTGTTGGGCCTCCAAGTGCAGAGGTTTCTAGGACATTAGCAAATTTCCGTCATGTGGGTGACCTAAGGTTTATCAATCTGTGGGAGGCATAGGATGAAGATGGTCTCTCTCAAACAACCCTACAACCAAATAACAAAGAGTCTCTTGTGTCCCCAACACACCCAATACAATGGTAAATTGTATAGGTGCACTAGTTCGGCGAAGAGATGGTGATACAAGTGCAATATGGATAGTAGATATATGTTTTTGTAATCTGAAATTATAAAAAAAGCAAGGTAACTAATGATAAAAGTGAGCACAAACGGTATTGCAATGCTTGGAAACAAGGCCTAGGGTTCATACTTTCACTAGTTCAAGTTCTCTCAACAATAATAACATAATTGGATCATATAACTATCCCTCAACATGCAACAAAGAGTCACTCCAAAGTCACTAATAGCGGAGAACAAATGAAGAGATTATGGTAGGGTATGAAACCACCTCAAAGTTATCCTTTCCGATCGATCTATTCAAGAGTCCGTAGTAAAATAACACGAAGCTATTCTTTCCGGTCAATCTATCATAGAGTTCATACTAGAATAACACCTTAAGACAAAAATCAACCAAAACCCTAATGTCACCTAGATACTCCAATGTCACCTCAAGTATCCGTGGGTATGATTATACGATATGCATCACACAATCTCAGATTCATCTATTCAACCAACACCAAGAACTTCAAAGAGTGCCCCAAAGTTTCTACCGGAGATTCAAGACGAAAACGTGTGCCAACCCCTATGCATAAGTTCATGAGGTCACGGAACTCACAAGTTGATCACCAAAACATACATCAAGTGGATCACATGATATCCCATTGTCACCATAGAAAAGCACGTGCAAGACATACATCAAGTGTTCTCAAATCCTTAAAGACTCAATCCGATAAGATAACTTCAAAGGGAAAACTCAATCCATCACAAGAGAGTAGATGGGGAGAAACATCATAAGATCCAACTATAATAGCAAAGCTCGCGATACAGCAAGATCGTACCACCTCAAGAACATGAGAGAGAGAGATCAAACACATAGCTACTGGTACATACCCTCAGCCGCGAGGGTGAACTTCTCCAACTCGTCATGGAGAGCACCAGGATGATGAAGATGGCCACCGGAGAGGGATTCCCCCCCTCCAGCAGGGTGCCGGAACGGGTGTAGATTGGTTTTTGGTGGCTATGGAGGCTTCTGGCGGTGGAACTTCCGATCTATTGTGCTCTCCGATGTTTTTAGGGTATATTGATATATATAGGCGAAAGAAGTCGGTCAGGGGAGCCACGAGGGTGGGGGGCGCGCCCAGGGGGCAGGCGCTCCTCCCTGCCTCATGGCCACCTCGAAGCTTCCCTGACGTCTACTCCAAGTCTCATGGATTGCTTTCGTTCCAAAAATAACTCTCCCGAAGGTTTCATTCTGTTTGGACTCTGTTTGATATTTCTTTTCTCCTAAACACCGAAATAGGCAAGAAAACAGGAATTTGGGCTGGGCATATGGTTAATAGGTTAGTCCCAAAAATAATATAAAAGTGTAAAATAAAGCCCATTAACATCCAAAACAGATAATATAATAGCATGGAACAATAAAAAATTATAGATAGGTTGGAGATGTATCAATGAGGTAATTGTACCTGCTCCCTTATTGGAAAGTGGTTCATCACTGAAATCAGTTCCAGTGATTCCTACACCAGTAAGTGAGGAAGCTAATGATGATGATCATGAAACTTCTGATCAAGTTACTACCGAACCTCGTAGGTCAACCAGAGTAAGATCCGCACCAGAGTGGTACGGTAATCCTGTTCTGGAGGTCATGTTACTTGACCATGACGAACCTACGAACTATGAGGAAGCGATGATGAGCCCAGATTCCACAAAATGGCTTGAGGCCATGAAATCTGAGATGGGATCCATGTATGAGAACAAAGTGTGGACTTTGGTTGACTTGCCCGATGATCGGTAGGCCATAGAGAATAAATGGATCTTCAAGAAGAAGACTAACGCTGACAGTAATGTTATTGTCTACAAAGCTCGACTTGTTGCAAAAGGTTTTCGACAAGTTCAAGGAGTTGACTACGATGAGACCTTCTCACCCGTAGCGATGCTTAAGTCCATCCGAATCATGTTAGCAATTGCCGCATTTTATAATTATGAGATTTGGCAAATGGATGTCAAAACTGTATTCCTTAATGGATATCTTAAAGAAGAGTTTATATGATGCAACCAGAAGGTTTTGTCGATCCAAAAGGTGCTAACAAAGTGTGCAAGCTCCAGCAATCCATTTATGGACTGGTGCATTCCTCTCGGAGTTGGAATATACGCTTTGATAGTGTGATCAAAGCATACGGTTTTATACAGACTTTTGGAGAAGCCTGTATTTACAAGAAACTGAGTGGGAGCTTTGCAGCATTTCTGATATTATATGTAGATGGCATATTATTGATCGAAAATGATACTGAATTTTTGAATAGCATAAAAGGATACTTGAATAAGAATTTTTCAATGAAAGACCTCGGTGAAGCTGCTTATATATTGGGCATCAAGATCTATAGAGATAGATCAAGACGCTTAATTGGACTTTCACAAAACACATACCTTGATAAAGTTTTGAAGAAGTTCAAAATGGATCAGGCAAAGAAAGGGTTCTTGTCTGTGTTACAAGGTGTGAAGTTGAGTCAGACTCAATGCCCAACCACTTCAGAAGATAGAGAGAAAATGAAAGTCATTCCCTATGCTTCAGCCATAGGTTCTATCATGTATGCAATGCTGTGTATCAGACCTGATGTGTGCCTTGCTATTAGTTTAGCAAGGAGGTACCGAAGTAATCCAGGAGTGGGTCACTGGAAAATGGTCAAGAACATCCTGAAATACCGGAAAAGGACTTAGGATATGTTTCTCATTTATGTAGGTGACAAAGATCTCGTCGTAAACGGTTACGTCGATGCAAGCTTTGACACTGATCCAGATGACTCTAAGTCACAAACCAGATACATATTTTTATTAAATGGTGGAGCTTTCAGTTGGTGTAGTTCCAAGCAGAGCGTCGTGGCGGGATCTACGTGTGAAGCGGAGTACATAGCTGCTTCGGAAGCAGCAAATGAAGGAGTCTGGATGAAGGTGTTCATTTCCGATCTAGGTGTCATACCTATTACATCGGGTCCAATGAAAATCTTTTGTGACAATGCTGGTGCAATTGCCCTGGCAAAGGAATCCAGATTTCACAAGAGAACCAAGCACACCAAGAGACACTTCAATTCCATCCGTGATCAAGTCAAGGAGGTAGACATAGAGATTTGCAAGATACATATGGATTTGAATGTTGCAGACCCGTTGACTAAGCCTCTCTCACGAGAAAAACATGATCAGCACCAAGACTCCATGGGTGTTAGAATCATTACAATGTAATCTAGATTATTGACTCTAGTGCAAGTGGGAGACTGAAGGAAATATGCCCTAGAGGCAATAATAAAGTTTTTATTTATATTTCCTTATATCAGGATAAATGTTTATTATTCATGCTAGAATTGTATTAACCGGAAACTTAGTACATGTGTGAATACATAGACAAACAAAATGTCACTATTATGCCTCTACTAGAATAGCTCGTTGAATCAATGATGGTTATGTTCCTAACCAATGAAATGAGTTGTCATTTGATTAACAGGATCACATCATTAGAGAATGATGTGATTGACTTGAACCATCCGTTATCTTAGCACGATGATCGTTTAGTTTGTTGCTATTGCTTTCTCCATAACTTATACATGTTCCTATGACTATGAGATCATGCAACTCCCGAATACCGGAGGAACACTTAGTTTGCTATGAAACGTCACAACGTAACTGGGTGACTATAAGGATGCTCTACAGGTGTCTCCGATGGTGTTTTCTGAGTTGGCATAGATCGAGATTAGGATTTGTCACTCTGAGTATCGGAGAGGTATCTCCGGGCCCTCTCGGTAATGCACATCACTATATGCCTTGCAAGCAATGTGACTAATGAGTTAGTTACGGGATGATGTATTACGTAACGAGTAAAGAGACTTGCCGGTAACGAGATTGAAGAAGGTATTGAGATACCGACGATCAAATCTCGGGCAAGTAACATACCGACGACAAAGGGAACAACGTATGTTGTTATGCGGTTTGACCGATAAAGATCTTCGTAGAATATGTGGGAGCCAATATGAACATCCAGGTTCCGCTATTGGTTATTGGCCGGAGACGTGTCTCGGTCATGTCTACATAGTTCTCGAACCCGTAGGGTCCGCACGCTTAACGTTCGGTGACGATCGGTATTATGAGTTTTTGTGTTTTGATGTACCGAAGGTAGTTTGGAGTCCCGGATGTGATCACGTACATGAAGAAGAGTCTCGAAATGGTCGAGACATAAAGATCGATATATTGGATGACTATGTTTGGACATCGGAAAGGTTTCTACAGAGTTCGGGCATATACCGGAGTACCGGGGGTTTACCGAAACCCCTTGGGGAGTCAATGGGCCTTAATGGGCCATAGTGGAAAGGAGGAGGAGGCGTCCAAGGTGGGGGCGCGCCCCCCAAGCCCAATCCAAACTGGGAGGGGGGCCGGCTGCTACCTCTTGAGCACTGCGTTGGTTTTCCCTTGAAGAGGAAAGGGTGATGCAACAAAGTAGTGTAAGTATTTCCCTCAGTTTTTGAGAACCAAGGTATCAATCCAGTAGGAGACTACATGCAAGTCCCTCGTACCTACACAAACAAATAAGAACCTCGCAACCAACGTGATAAAGGGGTTGTCAATCCCTTCACGGTCACTTACGAGAGTGACATCTGATAGAGATAATAATGATAAGATAAATATTTTTGGTATTTTTATGATATAGATTGAAAGTAAAGATTGCAAAATAAACGGTGCCAGAAATAACATGTTGATGGGAGATTAATATAATGGAGAATAGACCCGGGGGCCATAGGTTTCACTAGTGGCTTCTTTGAAGATAGCATAAGTATTACGGTGGGTGAACAAATTACTGTCGAGCAATTGAGAAAAGCAAATAATTATGAGAATATTTCGGCATAATCATGTATATAGGCATCACGTCCGTGACAGTATACCGACTCCTGCCTGCATCTACTACTATTACCCCACACACCGATCACTATCCAGCATGCATCTAGAGTATTAAGTTCATAAGAACAGAGTAACGCATTAGGTAAGATGACATGATGCAGAGGGATAAACTCAAACAATATGATATAAACCCCATCTTTTTATCCTCGATGGCAACAATACAATACGTGTCGTTTCCCTTTCTGTCACTGGGATCGAGCATCGCAAGATTGAACCCATAGCTAAGCACTTCTCCCATTGCAAGAAAGATCAATCTAGCAGGCCAAACCAAACTGATAATTCAAAGAGACTTGCAAAGATAACCAATCATACATAAAAGATTTCAGAGAAGAATCAAATATTGTTCATAGATAGACTTGATCCTAAACCCACAATTCATCGGATCTCAACAAACACACCACAAAAAGAGTTACATCGAATAGATCTCCAAGAAGATCGAGGAGAACTTTGTATCAAAATTCAAAGAGAGAGAAGAAGACATCTAGCTAATAGCTATGGACCCGAAGGTCTGAAGTAAACTACTCACACATCATCGGAGGGGCCATGGAGTTGATGTAGATGCCCTCCATGATTGATGCCCCTCCGGTAGAGCTCCGGAAAAGGCCCCAAGATGGGATCTCTTGGGTACAGAAGGTTGTGGCGGTGGAAATAGGGTTTCATGGTGCTCCTGGATGTTTTCGGGGTATATGAATATATATAGGAGGAAGAAGTAGGTCGGTGGAGCCAAGAGGGGCCCACGAGGGGGAGGGCGCGCCCTTGCCTCGTGGCCACCTCGTTGGTTTCTTGACGTCTACTCCAAGTCCTCTAGATCATGTTTGTTCCAAAAATAACTCTCCCGAAGGTTTCATTTCGTTTGGATTCCGTTTGATATTCCTTTTCTGCGAAACACTGAAATAGGCAAAAAACAACAATTTAGACTGGGCTTTGGGTTAGTAGGCTAGTCCCAAAAATCATATAAAAGTCTATAAATAAGCCCATTAACATCCAAAACATATAATATAATAGCATGGAACAATCAAAAATTATAGATGCGTTCGAGACGTATCAAGCATCCCCAAGCTTAATTCCTGCTCGTCCTCGAGTAGGTAAATGATAAAAATAGAATTTTTGATGTGGAATGCTACCTAGCATAATTCTCAATGTAATTTTCTTTATTGTGGCATGAATGTTCAAATCCGAAAGATTCAAGACAAAAGTTTAATATTGACATAAAAATAATAATACTTCAAGCATACTAACAAAGTAATCATGTCTTCTCAAAATAACATGGCCAAAGAAAGTTATCCCTACAAAATCATATAGTCTGGCTATGCTCTATCTTCACCACACAAAGTATTTAAATCATGCACAACCCCGATGACAAGCCAAGAAATTGTTTCATAGTTTTGATGTTCTCAAACTTTTTCAATCTTCACACAATACATGAGCGTGAGCCATGGACATAGCACTATAGGTGGAATAGAATGGTGGTTGTGGAGAAGACAAAAAGGAGAAGATAGTCTCACATCAACTAGCCATATCAACGGGCTATGGAGATGCCCATCAATAGATATCAATGTGAGTGAGTAGGGATTGCCATGCAACGGATGCACTAGAGCTATAAGTGTATGAAAGCTCAAAAAGAAACTAAGTGGGTGTGCATCCAACTTGCTCACTCACGAAGACCTAGGGCATTTGAGGAAGCCCATCATTGGAATATACAAGCCAAGTTCTATAATGTAAAATTCTCACTAGTATATGAAAGTGATAACATACAAGACTCTCTATCATGAAGATCATGGTGCTACTTTGAAGCACAAGTGTGGTAAAAGGATAGTAACACTGTCCCTTCTCTCTTTTTCTCTCATTTTTTATTTGGGCCTTTTCTCTTTTTTATGGCCTCTTTTTTTCTTTTTCGTCTGGAGTCTCATCCTGACTTGTGGGGGAATCATAGTCTCCATCATCCTTTCCTCACATGGGACAATGCCCTAACAATGATGATTATCACACTTTATTTACTTATAACTCAATTCTTAGAACAAAATATGACTCTATGTGAATGCCTCCGGCGCTGTACCAGGATGTGCAATGACTCATGAGTGACATGTATGAAAGAATTATGAACGGTGGCTTTGCCACAGATACTATGTCAACTACATGATCATGCGAAGCAATATGACAATGATGAAGCGTGTCATAACAAATGGAACGGTGGAAAGTTGCATGTCAATATATCTCGGAATGGCTATGGAAATGCCATAATAGGTAGGTATGGTGGCTGTTTTGAGGAAGGTATATGGTGGGTTTATGGTACCGGCAAAAGTTGCGTGGTACTAGAGAGGCTAGCAATGGTGGAAGGGTGAGAGTGCGTATAATCTATGGACTCAACATTAGTCATAAAGAAATCACATACTTATTGCAAAAATCTACTAGTTATCGAAACAACACTACAAAAAAAATACACTTCCGTGATGATACGTGTTTGTCATAGTAGGTCGCGTTTTTTGTCATGCATGTACATCCATGACGATTTTATGACAGAATCAAGATAGTCATACCTGTGCTGTCGTAGAAGTGTTCCATGACATTACCAAAATTATCATCACGGAAGTGTCCACTTCCATGATGATAAATCGCGCGTCACAGAAGTGCTTTCGTCAAGGGTGACTGACACGTGGCATCCACCGTAACGGAATGCCGTTAAGCTATCGGGTCCGGTTTTGGATCCGATAACCCGCTAACAGCCCCGACCAATGGGGATTTTCCACGTGTAAAATCATCATTGGCTGGAGGAAACATGTGTCGGCTCACCGTTGGGACAAATGTCATCCACTCATTGGACCGAAGGCGCCTATGATACGTCGACACATGGAACGGCCGAACAGAGGCCCATTCCTGTGAAAAGGCCGACCCGTTTGACTTGGTCAAAAGGTGGCGGGCTGGCCCACGGAAAGCCTGTCAACGGCCTGTTCGCATATAGCCCATTTACAGCCCGCTAACCCAGGGCCTGTTACGACCTATCCGAATTAGGCCCAGTAGCATCATCTGGGCCGTCCAATATGATTCCAGCCCATTTTAAGTTCCGGCCCATGTATGGCCCATGACGTCTTTCGGCCCATATGAGGCCCTTTGTAACTCTAGGCCCATTAATGGCCCATGGTGAAACTGGCCCGTAATGAACAGTGTATCACTTTATACCCATTAATTGCCCATTAATCCATTGGGCCGTTTGCAACCCATGTTATCTTTAGGCCTTCTCAGGGCCAATTTATTCTTGGGCTCATTTCCAGCATTCGTTTACTTATGGCCTGTTACTGCCATTTTCTGCTTGTGGGCCAAATTCAGCCCGTGGTTACAGTCGGCCCGTTTGTGGCCCGTTAAAACATTGGGCCATTTTCATAGTGTCATCAAATACGGCCTATTAACGATGGCCCGATGATCGGCCCATGAACGGACGACTCCAACTCTAGCCCGTTTACAGCCATAATGCGATCTGTTTTTGGCCCATGTTTGGCCAATCGATCATACGGCCCGTATAAGGCCCATTGATGATACGACCCGTAGAAGGCCCATTGTTTCTATGGCCCGTAGAAGGCCCATTGTTTCTACGGACCGTAGAAGGCGCATTGTTTCTACGGCCCGTAGGAGGCCTAGTGTCACTACAATAAATATGTATCCCATGGCCTGTTAAAGGCGGGAAACTACTATAGGTTTTGACCTGCTAATGGACCAAGATGATTATAGGCCCACGTTTTGGCCCATATGAGTAACGGGCCGGCCTGAAGACCGACAACACTGAGATCCACTAAACCTTCCGGCCTAAATTACAACATACCAACCAAAGAATAAACCTAGACTATACAATAAAGAAATTACGACATATTACATCCACTGGGAATCAAAGTTCGCTATCGGTGATAATAAAGCGCAACATGATCGCGGATTACATACACTAGGCATCAAAGGTCGCCACCAGTGGATATAAACGTGCCGACAAAATAATATACCAAACTGAGAGCACTTCAGAAGGCAATAGACCTGGCAAGGTCGGGCCCCGCAAGCAGCCGAATAAGCTGATGAGACCTCAGTTGTGTCAACGATAGATGCTTCATCCCTAGCTGTATGGCACCATAGTGCGCAAGGCAGTCCCCTAACATCTTCATTACATCTTTGACTTCAAGTTGGAGCTGAGATGAAGCAAGCCTTTCCGCTTTAAGTTGAGACTGAAGAAGTCGAACTGATTGAGGCAGCGACTGCACAGAGGTTGTCTCACACCTGCTGGTGAGTAGCTTCAACTCACTGTCTTCATCAAGGCAGGACCTTGGGGTCATCTCGATGTCCTCAAGATGGTTTGTCTCACTATCTTTCCTAAAGTTCTTCCTGGCATAAGAGATACGACTCTGAAAGAGAAACAAGGAGACACGTAACAGGTTTCACAATTATATAAGCAAATAAATGGATCTGTTGTGCATAAGGAACATGTTTTTACAACTAAAATTTAAAACTGGTTGTTGTTGCAAACATCCAATCAGATGTAAACAGCAGTGGAGGAAATGATGCCTATCCAAATCTATACTAGAACAAAGTTTGAAGGCTTGAAAAGGATGAACTTACATTACATGTTAACACGGGCTGGACAAAGCCCTTCTCCATGTTGATGGAAGGATAATTCAATAAATTCCCCAAAGAAAATTCTTTATAAGAGTTGCCATTATTCTACATTTTGCAAAGAGTAAATATAGATCAAATAATATTGGAAGAAATAGAGGATAATGAAGCTCAGGTGCAGACTGATGATACATAATCAAATAGCAATTAATTAAGTACAACGTTACAAGGCAAAATGTACTCACAAGAGGAATGCAGACATCAACGTGTGCAGTGGCATTGGCTTTATTCAACATTTTGGTAATAGTAAATGTAGATATGATAATTTGGAGAAAGTGGAGGGCAGGGCAGATAAGATGCAGAGTAATGCTAGACAATCAACTATCTCGTGATGCATGTACAGTAATACCACCACCATCCGTTATTACTTGTCACTCAAATGGATGTATCTAGCACTATTAAGTTCTAAATACATCCAATTGATCAACAATTAATTCGATACAGAGGGAGTACATGACAATAGGTACTTACATGAGCAATCCAAAACTTCATAACGATTGTGTTAATTCTACATTATCTAAGAGTAAATATAGATCTTATAATTTCAAGAAAAGGGAGGATAAAGAAGCGAACATTTACAGTGATGCTACATAATCAAACAACAATGAGTGTAAGTATGCTGACAAAGGGCAAGATGTACTGACAAGAGCAATGCAGAGCCCAGTACTGTCGTGATATCCTATGATCCTTTGAGCAAGGAGATTCATCTGAAATTAGTTTTCATACAAGAGAGAAGGTAAGGCACATGCAGAAATTTAGGAGTTCAAATTTTGAATTGATATCATAGACAGTACCTAACGCTGGGCTCTCAGCAGTTCTAATATGGGTTTGGCCACTGGAGTAGGGGTGAAGTCTGGTACAGTTGGGCCTGTGTTTTCGGTGGCTGCTAATCTATCTGATTTAACAGGTATCACTACCTTTTCCAAATACCTAGTTTGTACTCCTTGAGGATCTGCACTCACCCTCTTCCTTTTGGACATCTATTATGAAAGAACAACATTCGACTAGAAAAACATAGTATGACGACACATGGAATAGGTACAGAAAATGGATAGGTATGGCATATACTCATATATGATGCTTAAACTAAGCAGATGGTGTAACAAAGTAGAAGTAATGCAAGAGGTCAGATGCAAAATATGTGTGACCAATACAACCTTGCCAAGTTAGAGCATGCACCTTGATGGGTGAATAAGATAGGCCATCCTCCACCATGCCAAGTTTGTTAGCCAGTGGATTGTTCCGCAATATTCCTCTCGTGTGCCCATTATCATATTCATTTTGATAATGTTCAATACCTGACATGCATGAAAACATAAAAACAAGTGAGATTATCTTTGTAATGCAGAAGTGATTCTAATCCAATACTTCTTCCCGGTAAACCCCTTTGTGCCATCTCTGCAATTCTTCTAAGATGTGCCATGCATGCTGTAATTTTGTGTGTGCATTAATATAATGTGGCCTACTACTCAAAATATGAGAGCCCAGAAGTGATGATACTTCACAAATGGCAACTTCAACATATAGTAAAGAAGAACAAGTCGACCTGACCTGACAGATTCAAAATATACTAAGGGAGAATAACTCGACCTGACCAGTCGACCACAAGAGAAGAGGATCATCTTAAAGAAGAGCAGAAGAGCAAGCAGATTGAAGATATTACAAGTATTTCTATACAATGTCGGTTGGCCACCCATGATGAACCAGAGCGCACAGAGAAATACTATTCCTTCCGGCCTCTCCATATGTGGCTCACATGCATTTCAAAACTAAAGTAGGAACATTTAGCCGACCAATTAAACATCTCCCAGTTTTACTAATATCAACATAATAACATATTTGAATTTGTACAACTAACCTTGTTTAACTCGATGGGTGGAGCAATGCTATTACGACACGAACCACGTAGGCTGATCGTGGTCATCATAAAATGGGGAAACCATAAGCATGATGAGTATAGTGTTGACCGTGGTAGTGGGATGGCAGATCTGAAGCTGCAAACCGCGCAAAGGGTAGCTAGCAACCGATGTTTGCTTTGAAATAACAACTAAGATTTGGTATGGACAAGAAAGTACAATCAACAAGTGACAAAGAAATGCAATTCTGCCGTCTCTCTATATGTCGCGACATGCATTTGGAAACTCAAGTGGGACCTTTAGCTAACCAATTAAATGTTTCCCCCGGACTCGCTGCATGTTTTCATGTAGCAATCATGGAATCTTCACATCATCGTTGTCAGAGTAGTTCCATCTCTGACGAGAGGCTTCCCGTACTGGTATTTGTGTTCGTCCACCTCCATTATATCAAGTTTTTTGCATCGCTGGGCAGGTAATCTCCAAGATTGGTATAACGGTCACCATCCTCGGATCATTAGCGACGATATCGCTAGACACCTTGAGCGGGGGGCACGATTGGTTTGCTTGTTCGCCGAGCTAGGAATTTTTTTCCTAGCTCGTCGTTTTTCTAACCTTCGATCACTCATAGTACTTCCTGTTGAGGATATAACCACTAAGGGTAAACCGCCCAGGAGGGACCGGTTCACCTTCACCTATACTGAAGCCCAAGGAAACCCAGAAGATGGCGCTTTACGGATGAGGCTTAGAGGCCCAGAGCCCGCAGGCGATTTAGGGCCCATGGTAGTAAACCGCCATGATTGTATAAACTTGCATTGTAAGATAGGAAAGAGGAGACCGAGGCGGACACTTGTATGAGCCAGCCTCGGGACTCTGTAGACCGGCCGGGGTCCTCCTGAGTATATAAAGGGGTGACCCGGCGGCGGTTCAAGGACAGACAACAAATCGAGAGCCAGACAAAGCGGATTCGCTCCCTGGCCTTTGAACCCCTAGCAATACCAATCACAACTAGACATAGGCTTTTACCTTCATCGAAGGGTCGAACTAGTATAAACTCCCGTGTCCCCTTGTCCGGTTTAACCCCTTTAAGCTAACCCGTTGCGATGGCTCCACGACTAAGTCCTTTCATGAGGACATCTTCCATGACAAACCCACGACAGTTGGCGCCCACCGTGGGGCAATCGCATGGTGGTTTTGAGTTCTTGAAGGGCAGCTTCGATGGACTCAAGGGATACACTGTGGGCCGGATGACCAAGAGTCGCCGCGGAAAGCTCTACATCGACAACGCAGGATGGGGTCCCGAAGCCGATTCAATCGAATACGGGTACCGGGTCCCGTTTGGTGGGATTCACGTCTTCATCGGCAAGATCGGCGAACCGGCCCCCGAGCCGGACATCTGGACCGACATCATCGAAACGGCTCGGCTTGCAAGTTCTTCGCCAGTTCAGCCCGAGGCAAGGCATGTTTTCGTAGGTGTCGTCCATGGATCGGGGTACGAGGACGGACCGGTCTCCGATGGAGAAACCGTAGTCTGCTCTGATGACGAGTCTTCTGGAGAAACTGAATCGCTTTACCAGTTGCAGGACGGCCGGATTGAGGGAGGATCCGAGGGCAACAGTATTCCGGATTCCCCCGGTCTGCCAAACCGGGCCGCCATCTTCATGACCGGCACACGATCGGCGCCTCATTCATCTACCGCCGCAGCAATGCTCTCCGGTTCAATGACGGCCACACCAGCAGGGGCAGGAAGCTCGGCGCCGCCTCTGGTCCAAGTCTTATCTGATTTGTTCGACGCTCTAGCGGCATTGATGTCCGTGGAGGTAGACATAGCAGCCAGGGATCAACACGATGCGGAGATTCTAAAAGTGAAAGATCAGATAGCCCAGGCTAAAGCGGACCTGGCAGCAGAGAACGCCAGGATGGCTATGGAGCGGGCCGAGTTGGAAGCACAGGCTTACCGGATTAGACTGGATCAGAATGCTTCAGAGGAAGTCATGAGAAGAAGGTACCGATCACGTCTCCCGTCGGTTTATGAGCCGCAGAATCTTTTCAACACGCCAGGTGCAGGAGCTGGTAACCAACCCACGCTAAACCGGGCGGGGGCGCCGGGAGCAGGAGTGTTGGTTTCAGCCACGCATGACGGACCTGCCTCGCCAGAACAATGTTGTACCAGCAACACTGCCCGGGCATTATTCCAACCCGTTGGAGGACATTGTGGCCGCCGCTTCGCGTCTGGCGGCCCTCCCAACCGACGGCGAGTCACCAGTTGCAGTGGAAGCGCATCGGGCTAGGGATCTCCTTCAGACGGCACTAAATCAACAGCAAGCATATTCACACAGCCGTGAGAGGATTCATTCCACTCCCCGTCCAAGCCGGAGTTATAGCAGACACGTGGAAGATGAACCGGCCGTGTCCAGTAGTGCACGCCGTCGAAATTCGCCACGAGGGAACAACCCGGCCGGGGGAGGTGCTAATGCGCAAGATGTTGTGGACCATGGCTGCGCACGTCGAGAGGCCGAGTTGACAGCTCGGCACGAAGCACGACAGCATACTCCGGTTCACCCCACTGCCTCCATGGAGCCAGGGGCGATGTTCAGTTCTTTAGGGGTACCATGTTTAACTCCCGTGTTGCGTAATGCGCGACTACCCAAGGATTTCAAGGGACCTCGTAAGGTACCAAATTACACCGCCGATTTGTAGCCAGAGGCGTGGGTGGAGAGCTATGAGATGGCAATGGAGATGTTAGATGTGGATGGGGCGGTGTGTGCTAAATATTTCACGATGATGTTGGAAGGAACAGCTCACACTTGGTTGAAGAGCTTGCCGACCAACTCTATTGGATCATGGGCCGAACTGAAGCACCGGTTTATCCAGAACTTCAAGGATACGTGTAAGTAGCCAATGTCAATTGTAGATCTGGCCGCTTGTGTCCAAGAGGAAGGAGAGTCCATGACCCAATGGGTCAAACGGGTCTCGGCGATTTTGCATTCATCAGATCGTATCAATGCAGACACTGCAGTGTTAACGTTAGAGGGCAATTGCCGTTTCAAACCATTGAAACAGAAGTTGGGAAGGCTCAAACGTCACTGCAACGACATGTCAACACTCATGGCCGCTTTGGTTAAATATGCCGATTTAGATAATACCAAGGATCCGGATTCAGAGGAGGACAAACCGGAGAAGGGAAAGAATAACGTCAGTGCAAAAGGGCAGCACCACAACCAAGGAGGCCATGGGAATTATGGTAAGCGTAAAGCGGATAGTTCAGACTTTGTGGCTAACACAAATATGCAGCGTCGCAAAGGTAAAATGCCCCAACGCGGTGGAGGGATGAATCTGGAGCGTTTGTTAAACCAGCCCTGCCCGAAGCATGGAACCAAGGAGGCCCCTTCCACACATCTTTGGAAGGATTTTCACATGATGAGGGAGTTCAAAAACTCTGATCTATACCGGTACGATCAGGGTCCGCCGTGCGGTTCAGGTCCAGGTTTCCATGGGGGCGGCGGTTCAAGCTCTGGATTTCAGAATAACCAGGGCCATCAGAACAACCATGGTAATAACCAGCAGAATAACCAAGGGAATCAGCAACAGTCAGGTTACCAAAGTCACCCCAAGCAGTTGAACAACGGACAGTATCATGTGTTCACTACTAGGCTGTGCAAGCGGGATCAGAAGCTTCACAAGAGGGCAGTTAATACTGTTGAACCGGCCGTGCCACGTTATCTACGATGGTCGGAGCAGCCCATTGTGTGGAGCAGAGAGGATCACCCGCCCCGGGTTGACAATCCGGGTCAACTAGCCTTGGTGGTGGCACCTTAGGTGGGGGGCTATAAGTTTACCAAAGTTCTGATGGATGGAGGGAGCAGTATCAACATCCTTTACTATGAGACTTTCCATCGCATGGGGTTGACAGATAAGAATCTTAAACCGTCAAACACTATTTTTCATGGTGTAGTACCAGGTAAATCGGCATACCCTGTTGGAAAGATCGCTTTCGAAGTCATGTTTGGAGATGAGCATGATTCCATGTCTGAAACATTGACCTTTGAGGTGGTGAAAATCCAGAGCCCACATCACGCGCTATTTGGACGGCCGGCTTATGCGAAATTCATGGCGAGACCCTGTTATGTCTATTTACAGCTCAAAATGCCGGGTTATAAGGGGACGATCACAGTACATGGAAGTCAAAAGATTGCTTTGGATTGCGAGGAAGGTGAAGCGGCCTATGCTGAATCGGTTTGTGCTACAGAGGAGCTGAAGTTCTATAAGGACAATGTTGATCCGGCGGACATGACCCCTCTAAAGAAGCCCACAACTGAGCATGACCCGGCCCTGACGTTCAAACTGGCTAATGAGACTAAACTCGTTGACTTCGTCCTTGGTGATTCATCCAAGCAGTTTAGTATCAGTGCCAATCTGGATCCGAAATAGGAAAGCGCGCTCATCGAGTTCATCCGTGAGAACCGGGACATCTTTGCATGGAAGCCTTCTGACATGCCAGGTGTACCGAGGGAACTCGCTGAGCACACTCTCAATATTGATCCTAAGTTTAAACTGGTCAAGTAGTTCCTTTGCCATTTTAACGAAGAAAGACGCAAGGCCATTGGTGAAGAGGTAGCCCGGCTACTGGCAGCTGGGTTTATCATCGAAGTGTTTCATCCCGAGTGGTTGGCTAATCCGGTGCTTGTCCTTAAGAAAAACGGCACTTGGCGTATGTGTGTGGACTACACTGATTTGAACAAGGCCTGCCCGACAGATCCTTTCGCTCTCCCGCGTATTGATCAGATCATTGATGCGACGGCGGGTTGTGAGCGCCTGAGTTTCCTGGATGCTTATTCAGGTTATCATCAGATTAAAATGGCAGTTAAGGACCAGGAGAAGACAGCCTTCATCACTCCCTTTGGAGCCTTCTGCTATGTTTCTATGCCCTTTGGGCTCAAGAGTGCCCAAGCAACCTACCAGCGCTGTGTGCAAAATTGTCTTCACAAGCAGATCGGGCGTAATGTTATGCCTATGTGGATGATATTGTGGTGAAGTCCAGGAAGCAGGAAACCTTGATAGATGATCTCAAGGAGACATTCGACAATCTTCGGGTTTACAAAATGATGCTCAACCCAGACAAATGCGTTTTTGGTGTTCTGCCAGGCAAGCTCTTGGGCATTCTTGTGTCCAACAGAGGTATTGAGGCCAATCCAGAAAAAATCAAAGCGATCACATCCTTGGCTAAACCAGCATGTATCAATGATGTTCAGCGTCTGGCAGGCCGGATTGCAGCCCTCAGCCGGTTTATCAACCGTTTGGGAGAGAAGGCGATTCCCCTATATCAGATGTTGAAGAAGACAGATAAATTCGTCTGGAGTAACGCCGCCAATGCGGCATTTGAGGATTTGAAGCAGAAGCTGGCTGAATCGCCAGTCCTTGCTGCTCCGGTTGATAATGAGCCTCTATTATTGTACGTGGCTGCCAATGCCCGAGCGGTCAGTGTGGCGATTGTGGTTGAGCGTAAGGAGGCTGGAAAAGAATATCCGGTTCAACGACCAGTTTATTATATCAGTGAGGTACTGATCGAATCAAAGCAAAGATATCCGCATTGGCAGAAGCTAGTGTATGGAGTTTTTATGGCAAGTAGGAAGCTCAAGCAATACTTTCAAGGCCATCCTATCACAGTGGTTAGTTCTGCTCCTTTGGGCGATATAATCCAGAATAGAGAAGCAACTGGCCGGGTTGCGAAGTGGGCAATTGAGCTTGGTCCCCATGGTTTGAAGTATACGCCCTGAACAACCATCAAATCTCAGGCGCTTTTTGACTTCATCAATGATTGGACCGAGTTACAGGCACCAGAGGACAAACCGGATAATACATACTGGACCATTCACTTTGATGGGTCCAGGTAGTTGGAAGGCTCGGGGGCTGGGGTTGTCCTCACTTCCCCTCGAGGTGATAAGATTTGTTATGTTCTCCGCTTAATGTTTCCTTGTACTAACAATGCAGCAGAGTACGAGGCCTTACTCCACGGCCGTCATGTGGCTAAGGAAATGAACTTAAGCCGGGTTCGATGCTTTGGAGATTCTGATCTGGTGGCTCAGCAAGTTTCTGGTACTTGGGATTCTAAGGACCCACTCATGGTGGCTTATAGGCATGAGGTGGATATTGTAGCAGGTCACTTTAAGGGTTATCAGGTGGAACACATCGACCGACGCAAGAATGAAGCAGCAGATGCTCTAAGCCGGCTGGGATCTCAGCGTAAACCTGTACCACCCAATACCTTTCTAGATATCTTGCATAACCCGTCTATAAGGTTGCCTACAGAGGAGGATTTAGGTGTTCCTGATCCGGAGGCCCAGTTGCTAGCCGCTTTACATGCCACCCCGGATTGGACGGTTCCATATTTGGCGTATCTGAACTGGGGCGAATTACCAGATGACGAGCTTTTCGCAGACAGATAGTCCGGCGGTCCAAGTCTATGGTTGTTCACGATGGCGAGTTACACCGTTCTAGTGTTTCAGGCGTATTCCAACGTTGTGTTTCTCCTGAAGAAGGACAAGAGATTCTACGTGAAATCCATGAAGGGGATTGCGGTCGCCATGCCGGTTCAAAATCCTTGGTGGCTAAAGCTTTCCGACATGGGTTCTACTGGTTGACAGCTCATTCTGATGCGGAAGACTTGGTAAAGCGGTGTGACGCTTGTCAGAAATTTTCACGTCGAGCTCATGTTCCGGCTCAAGAGTTACGCATGATTCCCATCACTTGGCCGTTTGCTACTTGGGGCTTGATATGGTTGGACCCTTTAAGCGCTCTAAGGACAAGAAGACCCACCTATTGGTGGCGGTTGACAAGTTAACCAAATGGGTCGAAGCGGAGCCCATCAGTAAATGTGATGCAGCCACGGTGGTTCAATTTCTCAAAAAGATTATTTTCCGTTTTGGCTTTCCACACAACATCATCACAGATAATGGTACGAACCTTTCTAAAGGTGAGATGGAGGAGTTTTGCCAACGAGAGCACATCCGGCTTGATGTAGCGTCCGTGGCTCACCCCCAGTCTAATGGTCAAGCTGAGAGGGCGAATCAAGAGATCCTGAAGGGTATCAAGCCTCGGCTTATGGTCCCTTTGAAGCGGACGCCAGGTTGTTGGGTGGAGGAATTACCATCTGTATTATGGAGTATAAATATGTGACGCCCCCGATTTAATCGTACACTAATCATACACGCAAACATGTACGATCAAGATCAGGGACTCACGGGAAGATATCACAACACAACTCTACAAATAAAATAAGTCATACAAGCATCATATTACAAGCCAGGGGCCTCGAAGGCTCGAATACAAGAGCTCGATCATAGACGAATCAGCGGAAGCAACAATATCTGAGTACAGACATAAGTTAAACAAGTTTGCCTTAAGAAGGCTAGCACAAACTGGGATACAGATCGGAAGAGGCGCAGGCCTCCTGCCTGGGATCCTCCTAAACTACTCCTGGTCGTCGTCAGCGGGCAGTACGTAGTAGTAGGCACCTCCGGTGTAGTAGGAGTCGTCATCCACGGTGGCGTCTGGATCCTGGGCTCCAACATCTGGTTGCGACAACCAGGTAGAAGGGATAGGGGGAAAAGAGGGAGAAAGCAACCGTGAGTACTCATCCAAAGTACTCGCAAGCAAGGAGCTACACTACGTATGTATGCATTGGTATCAACTGGAATAAGGCTATCATATGTGGACTGAACTGCAGAATGCCGAAATAAGAGGGGGATAGCAAGTCCTTTCGAAGACTACGCTTCTGGCAGCCTCCGTCTTGCAGCATGTAGAAGAGAGTAGACTGAAGTCCTCCAAGTAGCATCGCATAGCATAACCCTAACCGATGATCCTCCCCTCGTCACCATGTGAGAGAGCGATCACCGGTTGTATCTGGCACTTGGAAGGGTGTGGGCACCCGACCTCGCACCTCAGGCACGGTGGCGAGGCACGCCGGGCGCCGGGCGTTGGGCGCTACCCGAATGGCGCAGCCGCGAGCTACTGGGGTCCGGTGCCGGCGGTGGCTGTGGCCGCGGCCACTGCTCGAGCTACAGCACCAAGGGGGGGGGCACGGTGAGCGGCGGGGCCGGCGAGCGTGGTGGCTGCGGCGAAGGAAAGCAGCAGGCGGAGCTCCGGCGTGCGCGGGGCTATGCGGCAGTGGGCAGGGCCGCACAGGGCGCGCCCTGGACAAGGCCGCAAGCAGCAGCAGTAAGGAGCGGCAAGGTGGAGGGCCGGGTGC
This sequence comes from Triticum urartu, assembly GCF_003073215.2. NCBI lineage: Eukaryota > Viridiplantae > Streptophyta > Magnoliopsida > Poales > Poaceae > Triticum > Triticum urartu. Next base: position 470,489,898 of record NC_053022.1, read on the forward strand.
GAGCGGGAGAGCGCGAGCATGGCCGATCCGGCTACGGGAGAGAGAGAGGTGGAAGAGAAGGTGCTCACGTTCGGAGCAGGGGATCGGGCGCCGAGGCTCGAGGTGGTCCGACGGGGAGGAGGACGAGGAAGGCGTGCGGTCCGGGCGGGGAGGCCGGCGAGGTCCAGGCGGCGGCGCATCGAGCTCCAGGCGACGAGGTTCGGTGACGAGGGCGAGGTCGTGGTTCGGTCTGGTTTCGGAGTGGAGGGCGGCGTCCGACGCGGGGCGGGGCGACGCCGGTGAAGTCGGTGGGGCAGCGTCGACGCGACAGGGAGATGGGGACGGGGCGCCGTGCCCGGTCCAGATCGGGCAGAGGGGGGGGGGCGAGGAGCGAGGGGAGTGAGGGTTTCGTCCCCGATCCAGAACATGGAGGGGAGTGGGGAACGAGGAGGGGACTGGGCGTCATGGGGTGGCGGCGGGTGAGGGAGACGAGGGGAGAGGTGGGGATTGTGCGGGGGAGTGGGGTGGCCGGGCTAGGGTTCGGTCGCCCCAGGGGGTGTTGTAGGTGCCAGCTGGGCCGGCCTAGTTGGCCCGATGGCCAACTGGGCCGAGGCCTAGTGGGGGGTTCTTTTTTTTGTATATTCTTTGCTGTTTTTATTTTATTTTACTTTTCTGTTTCTATTATAGTTTTTAATAGTTTTCAGTTTTGTAAATTTATAAGACCAGTACCTAAATGGAGGTTGTAAATTAGCCCACTTCCATAATATATTTTGGTATTTTTAAAATATTTAGTTCGCATTTTTATAAATTTCAAAAGGGCACTTATAATAGGTTTAGCTGCTGTTTTAATTATTTTAGTGCATTGGAATAATTTATAGAAGTTTGGTTTCTTCACCATAATTACCTACACATTATTTGGCACAACCCAAACATTTTAGTTTCAATATTTTAAAAGTTTTATTATTTGCTTGATTTTGAATTTGAATCGGTTTCGATCCATCGTGAGATCGACAATAGTAACCGTGATGACGTGGCATCATTAGCAGGGAATTACTGTAGCTTAATTATCCGGGCGTCACAATTCTCCTCCACTACAAGAAATCTCGTCCCGAGATTTAAGAGGTAGAGAAGAAGGGAAAGGTCTAGTTACAAAATTCTAACGGATCTCCTCGGTCTTGGTTGCTCTTCTCAAAGAGGTCTATCCATTTCATTGATGTCTCTTTTTTTTTGCTTCAGGTAATCGTGATGAAGTCTTCATCCTTTCTTCGGGGGTTCAATCGTTCTTATGAATAGGTAACGGGGCAGATTGGCAACGTCATAATGCTATAAGGGTAATAATCTGGGATTAACCCATGAATGATCATACGAGTGCCTCTCGAGTTGAACAATTAAAACACATCGAGAGTAAAGTTCGAAGGTACAATAAGAAGTTTCAAGCAGATAGATAGTTGCTCGAAGTCTGAACCTGAGTGAGAAAGGGGTTCAGAGTAGCGAGAGTAAGTATTGCGTCTGATACTAGAATAGAGCAGTAGGAAGTTGGCTCGCGAATTACCTACAAAGCCAAGAATAAGGGATAACTTTGAAGCAGGGATATACAGGAGAGTCAGGTTTCGATCTTGTGGAACTTTGGGTTATGGGCCCACCATGTGGGTAAAGTAGGGGGGCACTGACATCTTGCACGGTCATGATAGCAAGGCATCATGATAGCCAGGCATGTCAGAGAAGAGACTGTCGGTTATGTTGGCAACATCGTTGGTACCAAGGGCGAGGGACGAAGAGAACCATTTTCCTGCTCGTTGAACGAGGCGGACCAGTAGGCAAGATTCTCGTCCATCGGTGGTTACCGGAATGCCATCAACAAAAGTAACAGGGTCTTTCTAACTGAATGGTACAACGAGGTGTTTACATAAGCAGGGATATATTACTGCTTATACAATATAGATCACAAGAAGGTTTAAACAAACCAATGGAAAGGAAAAGTGATTATCAGGTTTAAACAGAACAATGGAAAGGAAAATGTGTTTGAACACGTATTTCAAGGGTATATTCTTCCCAAGGACAAGCAGAACATATTATCCATGACAGGATATAATGTAGAAAACTCTGTAGGTAGGGGAGAGAATTTTCATGACATTACCCCTACAACGGTGTTTGGATAATTGAGCAGGAAACATTTAACATTAGGCTTTAAATGTTCTTGTTGAAATTTGGAGTACCATATATATGCTTCGAGATAGCTTTGACATGGTATTCAGGCAAAGGTCAGACTTTGGAAACACAAAGGATCCATCAGGAATAACCCGTAGAATAAGTCTTACAATTTCCTCATGGAAGAATGGATAACCTTGCTGAAAAGGAATCTATAACCATAGGGCCTCCGGCCGGGTGTGCTAAGCACGACATCCTTGATATAAAAGATGGTAATACTCCAAGGTAAAGAAGAACAAATGTTGGATAGCAAGGATCTCCAAGTATAACTCAAAACACGAACAAGTTTGTGTTGGAGGGAAGGCAAGAATGTTGTCGATGACAACTCAAATCATCGAGGGGCACTGATGGTATTCCTCAACATGAATTTATTTGATATTCTGGAAGAAGTCAAAGTGTTGAAGGTGATCCGACCCATTTGCCGGGAGGTTTCAAGAGGATGCAATCAAATAACAATGGCAACAAGCAAGGAAATGACAAAGTGGCAAGTTATAGGATCAATATATAAGAGGCAAGCTCGGAACCAAAGTTGCATTCCAAGACAAGCAACAAGATGTTGAAAGCTTGACGTAAGTCGTGCTCACACACTTAAGAATACGTGCACCAGAGAATGACAAGGTAGCACAGTCAAAGGTAGCAAGACCAGGATGCAGCCGATAGTCTAGGAATGACCAGCTTGAGTTTAGAATTTCCTTGTAAAAATAGTAGGGGTATTTGATTTGTAGTGCGGAATAATTTCACTAGTCGGTGCCCTCGGTTGATAACAACCCAGAACCCATAGAGTGATTACGACAAGGAAAGACATTACTTCAACAACGTTAGTAAGCTGTGGTGCAATGGCAAGACATCTCCGAGATACCAGGAGGTAATACTCGGCGACAGATCAAAGTAGAGGTTGCGGAGATGTATCGATCAACAAAAGACAAGTGCTCTAACTTGTCTGAGAAATGGTATTTAAAGGAGAATATGGTCGGAACCACGCTTGCAAAGGCCAGATCCCAGAGATAAGATGAACTTATACCAAGGGAATAATTAATTTAAGAAAAGCTTTAATGATAAGAACTACATCATGTCCATGGGCATGAACACAAAGGCTCAAGGTCGACTTCCCACTTCTTCAATGCATAACCTATCATTCACTACTCACTTTCGAAGAAGTTGTAGTGTTGAAATTTTATTTGGCAAAATACCAGAAGTGTATGACTCGTGAAAAATTTCGAGTTCACACAGTTTAGAGAAGGCATAGGTTCAACCCATCAGGGCATCTTAGGAGTATATACCACAAATTTCAAGAATAAATAACACCAGCTCGATAGTAGAGCATGCTTGAGAAAGCAGAGGATACAATTTACCAAAGGCATTATATACCTGTGGAAAGGCTCACAAGGTTATAGAACATTAAGGACGATGTCGGATGAAATCAAACAATGGATCTGACGATCCACAATGGAGCTGATGTGAGTATCGGTATTCTACCAAAAGAAGAAAGAATGCAAATGCATTGGATTATGGAAACAACTTACTAATCCAGAGCTCAAGTCCAGTGGAATTATGATTTTCAAATCAAGGGATCAGAAGCAATGTTCTGATTAGGGATGGATAAGTTGAATAGCCTTAGGGGTACAATCGACGGCAATTGGATTTGTTGAGAACCAGCTCATGTTCAAAATGACGTCTGAGCCGGAAAAATAATTTAAAAGGATCAACTGTTGATTGCGTGCATTCGCACTCATGTTGAATCAAAGGGATCAAAATGACGATGCCTAAGGATACTAACGAATATTGCCAGACATATGGAAAGCATCCATCACGCAAGCAGACAAGTATTGCAGAGCAATAAGCTACTAAGGATTTTTGGAGGATTGAATAGTATTTCGAAGACTTTTGTGAAACACCTGAACAACTGGGGATGAGCGGATACTCGGAAAGTGCGAGAAATTATTCTTAGGGGTATTCAGGTGGCAAAGAACTGCAAGGCAGTAGGTACAAAATATTCTCGGGGTATCTTGTAATAACAAGATCGACTGGGAATAAAAGTAAGCACGACAGCTGTAAGTATTTATCCATACGGATATTTCAGTGGAAGGGAATTGCAAAAGCAACGGGCACAAGGTCTCGAAAGAATATCGGAGAGTATCTCTGAAATCTTCTGGTGCAGCCGGCGATCATCTGGACCGAAGGGGATCTCCGGGAGAAAGCATTTTCGAGAACCTAAAGTTAGATTTTAGTAAAAATCGTTTAACCCGAATAGAAGAGAGTTCAGAATCCCGGAGTAAAGATCGAGGAGTAAAAGATCCTAATACCACCCAATGGCGACGTGGGCCCGTAAGGCACACAACCAAGTTAGTAAAAGTTTTTGCAATGTCTAGACTCGACTTCGGCCAAGGAGTGTGGAAGGGGAATTCCTACAGGCAGTCGGCTCTGATACCAACTTGTGATGCCCCCGATTTAATTGTACCCTAATCATACACGCAAACATGTACGATCAAGATCAGGGACTCACGGGAAGATATCACAACACAACTCTACAAATAAAATAAGTCATACAAGCATCATATTACAAGCCAGGGGCCTCGAAGGCTCGAATACAAGAGCTCGATCATAGACGAATCAGCGGAAGCAACAATATCTGAGTACAGACATAAGTTAAACAAGTTTGCCTTAAGAAGGCTAGCACAAACTGGGATACAGATCGAAAGAGGCGCAGGCCTCCTGCCTGGGATCCTCCTAAACTACTCCTGGTCGTCGTCAGCGGGCAGTACATAGTAGTAGGCACCTCCGGTGTAGTAGGAGTCGTCATCCACGGTGGCGTCTGGATCCTGGGCTCCAACATCTGGTTGCGACAACCAGGTAGAAGGGATAGGGGAAAAGAGGGAGAAAGCAACCGTGAGTACTCATCCAAAGTACTCGCAAGCAAGGAGCTACACTACATATGTATGGATTGGTATCAACTGGAATAAGGCTATCATATATGGACTGAACTGCAGAATGCCGGAATAAGAGGGGGATAGCTAGTCCTTTCGAAGACTACGCTTCTGGCAGCCTCCGTCTTGCAGCATGTAGAAGAGAGTAGACTGAAGTCCTCCAAGTAGCGTCGCATAGCATAACCCTAACCGATGATCCTCCCCTCGTCGCCCTGTGAGAGAGCGATCACCGGTTGTATCTGGCACTTGGAAGGGTGTGTTTTATTAAGTATCCGGTTCTAGTTGTCATAAGGTCAAGGTACAACTCCAAGTCGTCCTGTTATCGAAGATCACGGCTATTCGAATAGATTAACTTCCCTGCAGGGGTGCCCCACATTCCCCAACACGCTCGATCCCATGTGGCCGGACACACTTTCCTGGGTCATGCCCGGCCTCGGAAGATCAACACGTCGCAGCCCCACCTAGGCACAACAGAGAGGTCAGCACGCCGGTCTAAACCTATGCGCACAGGGGTCTGGGCCCATCGCCCTTAGCACACCTGCACGTTGCGTACGCGGCCGAAAGCAGACCTAGCCTAGTGGCGTTCTAGTCCAATCCGGCGCGCGCCACTCAGTCGCTGATGTCACGAAGGCTTCGGCTGATACCACGACGCCGGGATACCCATAACTACTGCCGCGTAGATGGTTAGTGCGTATAGACCAAATGGCCGGACTCAGATCAAATATGCAGATCTCGTTAAGCGTGTTAAGTATCCGCGAACGTCGACCAGGGCCAGGCCCACCTCTCTCCTAGGTGGTCGGAACCTGCCCTGTCGCTCCGCCTCAAAGATCCACTCGCAGGTGCTCCTCAAGCCGACCCGTCTTTAGCCACCACATGTATCCTGTATAAAGTATATAGTATATACCTGTGATCACCTCCTGAGTGATCACGGCCCGATAATATAGCATGGCAGACGGACAAGGATGTAGGGCCACTGATGATAAACTAGCATCCTATACTATGCAAGTAGGATTGCAGGTAAAGGTATCAAAATAGTAGCAAGGACAGGCTATGCATCAGGATAGGAATAACGGAAAGCAGTAACATGCTACACTACTCTAATGCAAGCAGTATAGAGAAGAGTAGGCGATATCTGGTGATCAAAGGGGGGGCTTGCCTGGTTGCTCTGGCAAGAGAGAGGGGTCGTCAATTCCGTAGTCGATCACAGGGGTACGGGCAGCGGTCTCGGAGTCTACCGGAAAAAGTAACGGAGGGGGAACGCAATAAATAACAGAGCCATCAAAGCATAACATGACAAACGCGGTTCTAGAGGTGATCTAACACAGGGATAGGTGATACCGGCGAAGGGGGGAAACATCCGGGAAAGTATCCCCGGTATTTCGTGTTTTCGGGCAGATGAGCCAGAGGGGGAAAGTTGCGAGTTTGATATGTTAGGGGTGTGTGGCGGACGAACGGGCTGCGTATCCGGGTTCGTCTCGTCGTTCTGAGCAACTTTCATGTTGAAAATATTTTAATCCGAGTTACGGATTAAAAGATATGATTTTCTAAAGATTTTATTAATTTCTGGTATTTAATTAATTATTTAAATTAATTCAAAAATAAATTAATGACATCAGCATGATGTCATGCTGACGTCAGCAATCAACAGAGTTGACTGGGTCAAACTGACATGTGGGTCCAGTGGGACCCACCTGTCATCCACTGTTTAGGTTAATTAGGTCTTAGTTAAACTAATTACTATTTAATTAAGCTAACTGGTTAATTAGATTAATTAATCAGGATTAATTAACTTAATTAATTCACTAATTAATTAATTTAATTAATTAGTAATTTTATTAATGCATTTTTATTTTATTTTTCATTTTCTTTTAAAACGTTCTGTGGGTTGGGCCCCCTTTGTCATTGGCCCTTGGGGCTTAACGGGGCGGGCGGTTAACGGGCAAGGGGCGTGTGGGCGCCCGACCTCACACCTCAGGCGCGGTGGCGAGGCACGCCGGGCGCCGGGCGTAGGGCGCTGCCCGAATGGCGCAGCCGCGAGCTACCGGGGTCCGGTGCCGGCGGCGGCTGTGGCCGCGGCCACTGCTCGAGCAACAGCACCAAGGGGGGGGGGCACGGTGAGCGGCGTGGCCGGCGAGCGTGGTGGCTGCGGCGAAGGAAAGCAGCAGGCGGAGCTTCGGCGAGCGCGGGGCTATGCGGCAGTGGGCAGGGCCGCACAGGGCGCGCCCTGGACAAGGCTGCAAGCAGCAGCAGTAAGGAGCGGCAAGGTGGAGGGCCGGGTGCGAGCGGGAGAGCGCGAGAATGGCCGATCCGGCTACGGGAGAGAGAGAGGTGGAAGAGAAGGTGCTCACGTTCGGAGCAGGGGATCGGGCGCCGAGGCTCGAGGTGGTCCGACGGGGAGGAGGACGAGGAAGGCGTGCGGTCCGGGCGGGGAGGCCGGCGAGGTCCAGGCGGCGGCGCATCAAGCTCCAGGCGACGAGGTTCGGTGACGAGGGCGAGGTCGTGGTTCCGTCCGGTTTCGGAGTGGAGGGCGGCGTCCGACGCGGGGCGGGGCGTGGCGACGCAGGTGAAGTCGGTGGGGCAGCGTCGACGCGACAGGGAGATGGGGACGGGGCGCCGTGCCCGGTCCAGATCGGGCAGAGGGGGGGCGAGGAGCGAGGGGAGTGAGGGTTTCGTCCCCGATCCAGAACGTGGAGGGGAGTGGGGAACGAGGAGGGGAGTGGGCGTCATGGGGTGGCGGCGGGTGAGGGAGACGAGGGGAGAGGTGGGGATTGTGCGGGGGAGTGGGGTGGCCGGGCTAGGGTTCGGTCGCCCCAGGGGGTGTTGTAGGTGCCAGTTGGGCCGGCCTGGTTGGCCCGATGGCCAACTGGGCCGAGGCCTAGTGGGGGGTTCTTTTTTTTTATATATTCTTTTCTGTTTTTATTTTATTTTACTTTTCTGTTTTCTATTATAGTTTTTAATAGTTTTCAGTTTTGTAAATTTATAAGACCAGTACCTAAATGGAGGTTGTAAATTAGCCCACTTCCATAATATATTTTGGTATCTTTAAAATATTTAGTTCGCATTTTTATAAATTTCAAAAGGGCACTTATAATAGGTTTAGCTGCTGTTTTAATTATTTTAGTGCATTGGAATAATTTATAGAAGTTTGGTTTCTTCACGATAATTACCTACACATTATTTGGCACAACCCGAACATTTTAGTTTCAATATTTTAAAAGTTTTATTATTTGCTTGATTTTGAATTTGAATCGGTTTCGAACCATCGAGAGATCGACAATAGTAACCATGATGACGTGGCATCATTAGCAGGGAATTACTGTAGCTTAATTATCCGGGCGTCACAAAATACCACCCCAAACCGATCTACGGGTTATACACCTTTTTTCATGGTTTACGGGGCTGAGGCTGTCCTCCCAAGTGATATTCGTCACGACTCGCCCCGGGTTGCGAATTATGTTGAAGCGGACAACGAGCAAGCATGCCAAGAGGCGCTGGACCTATTAGATGAGAAACGAGACATGGCTTTGGCTCGGTCGGCGGTTTATCAACAAGACCCGCGGCGTTATCACAGCCGCCGGGTTAAGACAAGAACCTTTCAAGAAGGCGATTTGGTACTTCAGCTCATTCAAGACCAGACTGATATGCACAAGTTATCCCCACCTTGGGAAGGGCCCTTTGTGGTCAGAAAAAATCTGCACAACGGATCATACTACCTCATTAACATTCGAAAAGACTCACGTAGCTCTGAGGAGGAGACCCGACGGCCATGGAACATAGCTCTCCTACGGCCTTATTACACTTGAAGCCACAGGCTTTTCTTATGTACATATTTCAATAATGTATATATTATGATCAATATAATAAACCGGCATCCTTGCTATTAAGCAGGGTCTCCGCCGTTTTTCTTCAAATATTTGTTAACTTGGGGGCTTCAGCTAATAAAGCGAAGTACTACCTGTTAACCCGGCTACCATGCCACCACCTAGCTTGGGAGCTTCACACCCAAGGGGCCAAAGAGAGTTTGATTGCTCAAAGCACGACTCAAACATAGGCACCCATTGAGCACAGCTCACAAAGTTACTTGGGGGCTCTTTGTGTCAAATACCAAAGAGTTTGAAAGGACCCTTGTAGCCGGGTATCGACCCACGGCTTGGAAGCCTGGTGTATTCACCTAAAACCCCGGGTTAACCTGCCTTCATCAAGTAAGCCACTCCTATCCAGGTAATCCTGGCACGACCCGTCGAACGTTTGACAGTTACTCTCATTGAGACCCTGAACTTGTCAAAGTTAAAACGATGATTGGTTAGTTGGAGGGCCATCTTAAAAGGCTTTGTCAAAATGGTTTAACTCAGTGGCCTGGCAGCCCATGAAAAGCCTCGATTTGGGCCTGGCAGCCCTTGAAAAGCCTTGACCATGGTTTTTTGTTTGCTTCTTGCCAAGTTATTGTTTTTTCGTAAGGTTTATGTTAAACCGGTGTTTCTTAACCCGGCATGGCTTACGGATCTTCTGTTAAAGCATACAATTAAAGGTAACCCAGCATCCTTCAAACCGGTATGGCTTTGACACCTTGTCTCCAGAAATCGTCCGGTGTTCATCACAACCCGGTTCTATATCATATATACCAGCATGGCATGGTGGAAGTTGGGTTTTCACCCTTCTTAAAATCACAATTGGTAAACCAACAACAATGTTTCGTATCATAGGTATGATTTATTATTGCTGCAACCATAGTTGCTTACCAAGTTGTGTTGGGTATTTTGACCCGTCCGGTGGTAAAGCGCCCGGACAGATTTTTCTTATGCAGACACAGGGTTTGCATAATATTGTGAAAATACATAAGCCAGTACTGAAATTATCATGACGGATCAACGCAAAGTGTGTCCCAGTGCACGATGGCAACAGATTAAAGTATTTTCACTAGCCTATTACAAGGCACTTGAAGGCCCAAAGTATGGTGTTTCCAACAGAACAAAGTTTATGGAGCATCACTCTGATTGCTGGATCAAGCCTCATTACCATGTTGATGTGAAGTTGATGGGTCATTTGGCGTCGGATCAGCCTCCTCCTCCCCACCTAGCGGCTGGAAGTTTGTGGTGGTCCAGTCAATCCGGGTTAAGGCCTGAAAGATAGCTTCTTCACTGATAAGTTCCGATGGATCAATGTCAGGGGCATAAGTGTGCTTATGGATTGGCGGAATAAGATTTTGCGCTTCCGGCATGACAGTATTAACCCATTTGTTGTGGGCATCATAATAAGACCGGTGAACAGTCAACTTAGCATCTTCTTCCAGCTGACTCGCCAGAGGACGCATTTCCCTTGTAACTTTTGTAAGGGCTTCATCATCAAAATCTGCCCCGTTTTCTTGTGTGCTTGGAAAGCCTTTGGCGAGGTTAACCAGATCCAAGTCGGCTATCCACGCTTTGGCTCGGGTGAGTGCCAACAAAGCGCCAGCCCTGGCAGCGGATTGCTTTACCTCTTCTATCTGTGCTAGTGCCATGGATAGCCTTGCCAGAGTGTCCTTGATCAGTGTTGGGGCTGGATTGTCGTAGGATGCTGCACGGATAACCCGTTGGGCACCGGTGTATAGTTGTTCAAGCAGAGTATATGCTGCTTTCTGTTTCATCCGTACATCTGAGCCCAGATGAGTAATGCGGCTACCTGCATCGGTTTAAGAATTTCATATTTCAACCGGCACCTTACAAGATGGATATTTCAGATGCCTTGCTAGGAGTACTTACCAAATACTGCGGAGGTCATGGCGTTCACTTGACGCTTCAACCCAGAAAGCTCTTCTGCCACCAGTTTAAGAGCGGACTCGGCGTTTTCAGCCCGTTTCAGCAATGTATCCTTCTCAGTGTCCCAATTGGCACGTTCAGTCTTGAATTCTTCCTTAAGTTGTTCCATGGAAGTTAAAGCGGCTCGAAGCTCATCTTTGGCCTTAGAAGATTCTTCTTGATAGGCTTTGATACTCTCTTGAAGATCAGCAATTTGCATGCGTTGATGGTTTTTATCAGCCTGCCACAATCAGAGGAGCATATCAATATTTTAACAAAAGTCCCAAGCTACAACTGGTTCTACACTTGGCACTTGGGGGCTAATGCGGATTGCTTCTTTCCTACTGCTTGTTCAAAGTCCCGAGGATTAATACAAGTTTCAATCCTGGCACTTGGGGGCTAATGTATATTTGTTCAAGAACTTAAAAGTCAACAATGTGCAGTATGGAAGGTTAAAAGTCCCGGTTTGTCTTTCCAAGCTAAACCGGCCCTTAGGGGCTACAAGATACAAGGCAGTGAAAATACAAAGATAAGGATGAAAATGTTCACCTCATAGCGTTCCTTCATCAGATTTACCAAATCAGCTTCATTATCTCGGCTTGTATAAAGCCGGTTCAAGAATCCGGAATGAAGATCCTGGGCAGAAAGATTAGCATATTTTGACAAGTCAGCTTCCATCTTCCCCTTGCCCATAGAAGTAAACTCATCCTTGGCGGTATGTTTTGCCAAGATAACTGGATTGCCCGGAGCGGTATAAGCAGTGCCAGTAACAATAACGTCATCATCTTTGGCTGGGTTAGGAGTGGTAGCAGGGCTTGGCGGATTAGCAGTTGAGCTCAGTGGATCAACAACCGGACTTGCAGGTGTAGCATGTGGACTTGAGGTATCCTCATGTGCGGCCGGATTAGCTTCCGGCGGATCAGCGTTGGTAGCTGGCTCCGGCGGGACAGAATCATCCATGATATTATCAAGATTTTTATCGGGATTTTCAGGAGTTTCCTCCGGTTCAACTTCGCCGGTAGGGGCACTGGTCTTAGCCTTCTTACTCAGACGAGCTTTGGCACTAATATTAAAACAAGGATTAGCATGACTAGTCGCCAACCCGTGCGGTGCACGGGCTAGTTTAATGTCAATTATTAACACATAAAGAGTAGAAGTGTTACCAATTAACTATCACCTATGTATATTCATTTTGAAATTATTATCACCAATAAATATAATAGTTATCCATGTGTGCCAAAGGATATAGTGGTTTAAGTTCATTTATTTTTTGTGGGGATTCATTGATAAAATTTAACTCTGCCATTTTTCCAAAAAAAAATACTGGTTAGACAATTCTTATGTAAATTCTTGCACATAATTTTCCATGGCATTCCATACGACAAACGGACATAAATAATTTTAGTTATTTTTTGCAGGTGAAATACTTTCATTTAGTTCAGGATCAGATTTCATTTATGGATTCAAATTTTGTTTCAGTCGAGTCTTTAAAAGCACCAGATTGTGCATGTGATCTCTCCATTCAATTAACATAATGCGATTTTCTTTATTTGTTTTTCATGGACAGATACACGATTAGGATGAATTAAAATACATACCATTTCTATAAGCATGCGAGTTGTGGGATATAAATCATGGTCTATTAATCTTTTCAAAAAATAAAAAGGAAAAGCAGACATACACCTCACTTTGTCGACTCTACTTTGCCAAAATTTCTCCTCTCGTCCTTTCAAATATGCAGGATTCATGAAATGTGTTGGTATTCGGGAACAGAGAGCATTCTAGTACAATTTGGAATGTTAGCAAAGACTTAGATCTTTGCACGCATGGTTCAAGGATCTGAATGATAAGATTAATTACCGCTTCCTTGTGGCGGGACTACTTCTCTTCACTATGTTTGTGATCTTGTATATTTATCAACCTGAAATTGATAGTCAAGGAGATATAGTATATTCAAGTGCAAATGCTCGAACCACAGTTTTGGGAAAATAAAAATGAATCTTCTCCATCTTGCAATTTTGAAGACTGCATTTTATTAAGCAGCAACTTTGAATATAATACCATTTAAAAAAACACAATGAGATATGTGTTGAAGAAATAAAACATGACGTTTGAAGTTGAATCTGATGAGATATAAAAGAATATATGTTTGATTTTACCCCCAGTTGTAAATTTCAGAAGCTATATCATTCATTATAGTCTACATGACACTTTCCTGTCTATTGTTATATTTATAAGAGTAATAAGGTCCATTCAGGTGACATGAGAGACATAGAGCAACATTTCATATATTAGGTATAGTTAAGCTGATGCTCTTGCAATTTTTTACCACCAATCAAATTGATGTGTTTTGTATTCTATAGTGCAATCGAAAATTGGAAACAAATGAGGAGTTCCTTCGAATAAAAGTAGTCTGATTTGCGATAGAAAAGTTTGAGCAGAAACACATTATTAAACGTTAATTATATTATATCGAAGAATATAAATATCACACCAAATTTTATTTATTTTTTATCTCACATGGATGTATTAACAAATAGTGTGTATATAATATACTACTCCAGTAAGTTTAATCTTCTATACGTCCTAATAAAGCACAAAATCTGAGGAAACATGTAACGCTTCGAGACCGATGTGCCAGGTGTCCTCTGCTTATTTGCTGTTGTTGGCTTGTCATTTGCTTGCGTGTTGCATCTTATCATGTCATCATGTGCATTGCATCATCATGTTTTCAAAACCTGCATCCGTCCGGGTTCCCCCAGTTTCGTCCGTTGTCCGTTCTGAGTTCAACCACACTTGCATGCGCCCGCGTCACGCCCGAATATTATTTTAGAAGTGGCCGGAAAATGTTCTCGGAATGGGATGAAAGTTGGCGTGTGGTGTTGTTATGTTGTTAGTAGGTCGCCTGCCAAGTTTCATCGCATTCGGAGATCGTTTGATAGCCCAACCGTTAAACTATAGCGACATTATAATCGGTCTTTCCGTAGGACGTTTTCGGTCTCCGAAAACCCTGCCGGGCTGCATCTCTCCCCTCTTCTCTCAGACCAACCCGCCCTCCATAGTCCACTACCTAACCTCAGGTCCTACCTAACCCCTCTCGTCAGCCCGTGGCCCTCCTCGCGCGCGTGTCCAAAAAGCTGTCCCGGACCTGACTCGGTCTGTCGCCACCGTTGTGTCCGGATCATCCCCAAACATCTACAAAACATCTCCGTTTTCCTATTTGGACTCCCTAGCCTATTTTTCTCGACTGCCCGATTTAAATCGGAGGGTCCGATCTAGCCTCTTTTGGACCTTCTTACTATATATAAGCCCACCACCTACCAAATCAACCCAACCCTAATTTCTAGGAGGTTTATCCCATCGCAGCGCCGCCTCTCCACCAAATCCTCATCGGGATCTCCCCTGCCTGATCCACCCAACCAGCTCGCAGCCACCCACAAATCCATCCAGTCACCGGGACGCTCGTCGGCGCAAGCTCCTCCCGTGCCCTTCCTGAGCCGAGCTCCATCTTCCACGCCCTCTTCCGCAAGCACCTGAGGGCCTGTCTCCTTGTTGCCTCGCCCCTCCCCGAGACCCACCTCCGTCCCGAGCACCTGCAGATGCTCCCGAGCTGACCGGTCTCCGTCTTCCCGTTCGTGCGAGACGACAAGATGCCCAGGTCACGCCGTCGTTCCCGCACCGCCCTCTTTTCCTTCCTTCTCCCCTGTTTTCTTTTCCTTCGCTCATCGTTCTGTTTTTCTCTCTCCGATCAGGAGGAAGCCGCAGCTCCATTGGTGCCTCTGCCTTTGACCAACACCGTCGCGCCCCCAGCCCTCGTCGGCGAGCTACCGTACCAGTAGCAGGTCCGGGCTGCCCCATGCCTCCTCTTCCTTCTGTCTCCCCGTTTCCCTTTTCTTCTCCCAAGTCTCTTCCTCTCTGAAACTGCCGCGCCACCATTTTTTTCTTCAGGTACTAGCTCCGCCGTCCGCGACCTCTTCTCCGGCAAGATCTGCCCCGCCGGACCCGCTCTTTTCCTGGCCTCCTCGCTGCCGAACCGTAGGTTCTCCTCAGGCCGTCGCTCCCCTGCCATCTCCCTGCGGCCCTCTTCTTTCCTTGTTTCCCCTCTGAATTTCTCTGTCTTTTTCCTTCAGACAACAGCAGCTTCCATGGCCTTGTAGCTCGCTGCCGGCCTCCACAAGCCAAGTGCCACCGGATCTGGAGGATCCGGACCTCCCTCGCTTTCCCGTGTCCGTCCCCTGCCTCTCCGCTTGGGCGGAGTCCCGCGCGAGCCAGCGTCGCGAGCACCAACACCGCTGCTCCTCTGTTTTCTTTCAAACAGAGGGCGACGCGCCCGTAGCCTCCCCACCTCGCGCATCTGGGCCCAGCCAGCGCCAAGTCAGCCTGCCCGGCCTCTTCACCAACGGGCCAAGCCCATGGTGAGCAGCGCCCTCCTGTTCCTCGCTGTGTGCTATTCTGCTATGCTGCGCCCTTCAGTTTCGGCCCATAACCTGTTTTTTTTTCTGTTCTGCCAATTTCCTAAGTATTCCGGAGACTGTAGTTTTATAGAAAAACCCTCCATGTTCATGCATATAATAACTTAATAACCGTGCACCATATTAAAATGATTTATATATGAAAGTTGCTTAGAATTTTGTGTAGATTCATATTGTGCAACTTTCATCTATGTTTAAAATGTTTAAAATGATGTTTGTTCATAATTTACCTAATGCCATGCTAAAATGATTTATTTCATAACTATATGTCGGTAACTCGGATTTTAATAAACTTTATATGTAAATGGGGTAGAAAAATGCCTAGTTTACCATGGTGCACTCATCTTTGCATGTTTAATAACTCTAAAATTATGTTTAGGGCAGAACAGTACCAAACCTAATATATGCATATGAGGATTACCGGAATTGTTGTTCGTTGCTTCCGGCCTCATTTAAACTTGACTAGATAGGTAGTTTTACTTTGCTTCACCCTCTTGCCATGTTAATCAACATTTAATATTGCTGGGTACATAAACGAGAGAGAACTAAATAAGTCATGTGGTGTTTTCTTCAATATGCAACTCCGTTGCATAATGAGCTCCACTTAATTTGTAGGATTGTTTGTGCATTTTGCCATGCCATGCCTCATTAAACCAGACATGCATCAGACTCGATTGTGCATCATGCCATGTTCATGTCGTGGTTGTTTACTATATTGTTTGCTTTCTTTCTGGTGTTGCTTCTTCGGGTTGGTTCCAATAACGTCGTGTGTGTGAGGATCCGTTCGACTACGTCCGTTTATCTTCTTCATGGACTCGTTCTTCTTCCTTGCGGGATTTCAGGCAAGATGACCATACCCTCGAAATCACTTCTATCTTTGCTTGCTAGTTGCTCGCTCTTTTGCTATGCCTATGCTGCGATACCTACCACTTGCTTATCATGCCTCCCATATGGTTGAACCAAGCCTCTAACCCACCTTGTCCTAGCAAACCGTTGTTTGGCTATGTTACCGCTTTGCTCAGCCCCTCTTATAGCGTTGTTAGTTGCAGGTGAAGATTGAAGTTTGTTCCTTGTCGGAACATGGAGATGTTGTTCCTTGTTGGAACCTGTTTACTTGTTGGGATATCACAATATCTCTTATTTAATTAATGCATCTATATACTTGGTAAAGGGTGGAAGGCTCGGCCTTATGCCTGGTGTTTTGTTCCACTCTTGCCGCCCTAGTTTCCATCATATCGGTGTTATGTTCCCGGATTTTGCGTTCCTTACGCGGTTGGGCTATAATGGGAACCCCTTGACAGTTCGCCTTGAATAAAACTCCTCCAGCAATGCCCAACCTTGGTTTTACCATTTGCCTCACCACCACCTACTTTTCCCTTGGGAGTCGCTCTCTCGAGGGTCATCTTTATTTTAACCCCCCGGGGCCAGTGCTCCTCTGAGTGTTAGTCCGAACTAAGCTGCCTGCGGGGCCACCTCAGGGAAACTTGAGGGTTGGTTTTACTCGTAGCTAGTCTCATCTGAGTGTGCCCTGAGAACGAGATATGTGCAGCTCCTATCGGGATTTGTCGGCACATTCGGGCGGTGTTGCTGGATTTGTTTTACCATTGTCGAAATGTCTTGTAACCGGGATTCCGAGTCTGATCGGGCCTTCCCGCTAGAAGGAATATCCTTCGTTGACCGTGAGAGCTTGTGATGGGCTAAGTTGGGACACCCCTGCACGGATTTGAACTTTCAAAAGCCGTGCCCGCGGTTATTGGCAGATGGGAATTTGTTAACGTCCGGTTGTAGAAAACCTGAAGTTGACCTTAATTAAAATACATCAACCGCGTGTGTTACCGTGATGGTCTCTTTCCGGCGGTGTCCGGGAAGTGAACACGGTGTTGGAGTTATGTTTGACGTAGGTTGTTCTAGGATCACTTCTTGATCATAGTTCTTCATTCGTGCTTTGCCTTCTCTTCTCGCTCTCTTTTGCGAATATGTTAGCCACCATATATGCTAGTCGCTTGCTGCAGCTCCACCTCATACCTTCGCCTTACCTATAAGCTTAAATAGTCTTGGTCGCGAGGGTGTGAGATTGCTGAGTCCCCGTGACTCATAGATACTTCCAAAACCAGCTTGCAGGTGCCGATGAGTCCGTACAGATGACGCAACCCAGCTCAGGAGGAGCTCGATGAAGATCTTGTCCTTTGTGTTGTTTCGTTCTAGTTGATCAGTAGTGGAGCCCAGTCGGGACGATCGGGGACCTTGTCGCATTTGGGGTTCTTCTTTTATTTTGGTTCCGTAGTCGGACCTTGATTGTATTTGGTTGATGTAATGCTTTATTCTTGTAATTGTGTGAAGTGGCGATTGTAAGCCAACTATGTATCTCTTTCCCTTATGAATTACATGGGTTGTGTGAAGATTACCTCACTTGCGACATTGCTTTCAATGCGGTTATGCCTTTAAGTCTTGCTTTGACACGTGGGAGATATAGCCGCATCGAGGGCGTTACAAAACATGTTCCTCCAAAGAGCACCCCTCTATTACAAATACAAATTAAGAGTGAAAGAGTAAATCTACAGGCATATAGTCTTACATATTCCATTCACTACCGGACTCGCGGGCTATGCCTACGGCCTAGGGCCGTCGGCACAGGTCCTTTGCCGTCGGCATAGATCTATGCCTACGGCCGCCGTCGGCATAGCCCCGTCGGCGTAGATCACGTCAGCGTAGATGTGTCAGACCGTCGGCGTAGTATAGCCGTCGGCATAGGTGCATATGCCGACGGCCGTGGGATAGCCGTCGACATAGTTTAGCTGTCGGCGTTGTTTTCCGTCTGACGGCAACGGACGGCGCCGTCAACAGCGTGATTCAGGAGACGACACGTGGCGCAGGTATGCCGACGGCTTTGCCGTAGGCATATGTCTGCCACGTGGCAGCTCCTGGTTTCTCCTGGCAACAGGGCTATGCCTACGGCAAAGCCGTCGGCATAGTTTGCCACGTGGCAAGCCCTGGTAACTCCTGGGTGTATATATGCCGACGGCTTTGCCGTAGGCATAGTTTTTTTTGTTTTTTTTATTTTCCCTGTTTTCTCTTTTCCAATTCATTTGACAGCATTTCAAAACAGAACAATATGAAATTATGCAGAAATATGACAATTCATCATGTGAACATACTCAAGTTCATCTAAACATACTCAAGTTCACCATCATCATCTAAACATACTCAAGTTCACCATCATCATCTAAACATACTCAAGTTCATCACATTATCTAAAGATCATCACCGATGGAAGTTCATGAACATAAAAGTAGTGCAAGACATGAAACATGATAAAAGTAGGAATATGAAAGGCATGGCACGATGGCCACATGCACGGAATCATCAAGCAAGAGCCCCCCCGCCGAAAGCACCACCTCCGTCAAAAGCACCACCTCCGCCAAAACCGTCATCGCGACCACCACCACTCTGCCAGATCCGAGTGACTGGGGTCGACGGAGCAGGAGTCGAGCCACCGGTCCCCTACATGTTTCAGAAAAGATTCTAACGGTAAATATGATATGATAGTGTTTCATGAACGAGAACTAGTTTGCTAGTAGTTAGGCAAATGTACTAACCGAACCATCACTGCCTAGTGCCACCCATTCATCGAACGTGGGCACGTGTGGGGGTTCTCCCGCAGGTGGTGGTGGGGGTCCCATTTGTGGTGGATCCGTGCGGTTAGTCCAAGACGCCAACATAGCCTGAATGTTAGTTAAACAAGCAAAGTAGAAGATCAGAAGGAATGAAAGTGCAAAAATTTAGGTTGGTTTTAAGAGGGCAAAACTAACCGTCATCATCTGACGGTTGTAATCATCGTTTGCCTTCACTCGTTTCAAGTACTCCCGCACCTCGAGATTCCTATGCTCGACAAACTCCTTATAGGCCTACATAATTTAGGTTATTTCTAAGTGAGCAATGCTAAAAATAAACTGAGAATACAATATAGAAAAAGATAAAGAGGATAGGAGACCCTCTCGGACGGGAGACCTAGGTTACGCGACTTGATGTGAAAATTCAATCTAGTTAAAAGAGGCTAGGAGTTGAAGGTGGATTCGTAGCTCACCCTCCGCTGTAGAGGAAGTAGTCTAGCAGCGGCAGGATCACGGACCAAACCCAGACGACGAAGGCTCCAGTGAGATGAAATACCACAAAGCCTGTAAATTTTACCGAGTCAAAAATTTGAGGGCATCACATCACATAAAGCTGAGGGCATCACATCACATAAAGCATTGACACTTCAAACTATGAAAAAAAATCATATTGTTGATGACATCTAGTCAAGGTTTTAGATCATCATGATACTTATAATCCTAATTTTCATCAAGTGTCAAATTTTGTTCTTCAATTTTTTTAGCAAGATCATCATGATAAAATAACTACTCATCAGATATAGCTATTTGACAACATCATCTCACATATACCAATTTTGACAACATCTCAGATATACCTATTTTGACAACATCACAAAATGAAACTATAGCTATTTGACAACATCTCAGATATACCAATTTTGTTCTTCAAAATTTTTATAGCGCATCTCACATAGCTATTTGACAACATCACCAACTTGACCAAAGCTATAACTAACCAATATACATCAATCCATCCATTCATCCATAGAACATGCATCTATCACATATATAACAAGTAGTAAAAATTGCAAAAAAATGAGGAAAAAAAAGCTCACCGGGGCGGCCGGGGACGGTGAGGCAGGGGCGGCCGCAGACGGTGAGGCAGGGGCGGCCGCGGATGGTGAGGCAGGGGCGGCGGTGGAGGGCAGGGCCGGCCGGGGACGGGAGCACCGGGCACACGACCGGCAGGAGCCGCGGCCGGCGCGCGGTCGGTGGGAGGCCGGGGCAGCGGCGGGGTCGGGAGAAGTGCGGGGCGACGACAGGTGTGGATGCGGGAGCGGCGACGCGGGTGTGGAGGCGGGGGAGGGCGGCGGCAGGGGTGGGGTGTGCAGCGAGGGGGCGGGGTGGAGTGGGCGGGGTGGAGTGCGGCAGCGGCGAGGGGGCAGCCGGGGTGGAGTGGGCGGGGCGCAGAATGCGTCGGCGGCGGCGCAGGTCGGGGGTGCGGCGGCGACGCAGCTCGGGGGGAAAGAGAGAATGAGTGGAGGGGGTTCGCCCCACGGGTGGATAAGGCAGCCTATGCCGACGGCTAAGCCGTCGGCATACATGAGGAGGCCACGTGGCACCTATGCCGACGGCTTAGCCGTAGGCATACTTTTTTATTTTTTTATTTATTTTCCTTTTTTATTTTATATAAATTTTTTAATGTTTTCTTATAGTTTTTTTATTTTATATAGATTTCTAAATTTTTTTATAGTTATAATTTTCCTTTTTTATGTATTATTATTTCATATAGATTTTTTTATTTTTTTTAAACCGCTCAGCCCTCTCCTCTCCCGGAACCACACAGAGGGGAGGGGAGGGGAGGTGCCGAATTCGAGCAGCTTCGTCCGCCAAGGCCGTGGCCTGGTCGCGGGTATGGGAGCGCCATGGCCGCCCTCGATCGCGTGCTCGATCTGGAGCTTAGTTCGTCAGGTGATTGAAGGGGGAGGGGGTCGTCGACGGTGAGGGTGGGGGTGGGGGCGGGGGTAGCTTAGTTTGTCAGGTGAGTGAAGGGGGAGGGGTCATCGACAGAGGGACACCCGGGAGCAACATCCGGGCCAAACCCATAGCTACATCCACTCCGTGTAGACCCGACGCGTCCGTTTCCCCCCTCCAGGTGCCGGCGGCGGCGCCGTCCGTGTCGGGGGGCACACCCCGGAGATGCGTGTCGCCTCTTCGGACATGCCACAATACCATCCCGCATGTATGAGGGCCCGGTACGACGCTCCGGTGGCATTGCTACCCCCTCAGGGCCCCCGTCCCGGCTAACCCTGTAGCGTTTGACCACGGGATCTAGCCATTTGACTTTGCACGGACGGGCTTTGACCAGTGGACCTCTCCACCTGGTTGTGTCGAGTTGGCCCAGAGGGACACCGGGGAGCAACATCCGGGCCAAACCCACAGCTACATCCACTCCGTGTAGACCCGACGCGGTAGTTTCCCCCCTCCAGGTGCCGGCGGCTGCGCCGTCCATGAGGGGGGCCACGCACCGGAGACGCGTGCCGCCTCTTCGGACATGCCACAACACCACCCCACATGTATGAGGCGCGGTACGACGCTCCGGTGGCATTGCTACCCCCCAGGGCCCCCGTCCCGCCTAACCCTGGAGCGGTTGACCACGAGATCTAGCCCTTTGACTTCCCACGGACGGGCTTTGACCAGTAGACCTCTCCACCCGGTTGTGTCAGGTCGGCCCAGAGGGACACCGGGGAGCAACATCCGGGCCAGACACACAGCAAGATCCTCTCCGTGTAGACCCGACGCGTCCGTTTACCCCTCCAGGTGCCGGCGTCGGCGCCGTCCGTGACGGGGGCCACACCCCGGAGACGCGTGCCGCCTCTTCGGACATGCCACAACACCACCCCGCATGTATGAGGGCCCGGTACGACTATCCGGTGGCATTGCTACCCCCTCAGGGCCCCCGTCCCGGCTAACCCTGTAGCGTTTGACCACGGGATCTAGCCCTTTAACTTTGCACGGACGGGCTTTGACCAGTGGACCTCTCCACCCGGTTGTGTCGAGTTGGCCCAGAGGGACACCGGGGAGCAACATCCGGGCCAAACCCACAGCTACATCCACTCCGTGTAGACCCGACGCGGTAGTTTCCCCCCTCCAGGTGCCGGCGGCTGCGCCGTCCATGAGGGGGGCCACGCACCGGAGATGCGTGCCGCCTCTTCGGACATGCCACAACACCACCCCACATGTATGAGGCGCGGTAAGACGCTCCGGTGGCATTGCTACCCCCCAGGGCCCCCGTCCCGCCTAACCCTGGAGCGGTTGACCACGAGATCTAGCCCTTTGACTTCCCACGGACGGGCTTTGACCAGTAGACCTATCCACCCGGTTGTGTCAGGTCGGCCCAGAGGGACACCGGGGAGCAAGATCCGGGCCAGACCCACAGCAAGATCCTCTCCGTGTAGACCTGACGCATCCGTTTCCCCCTCCAGGTGCCGGCGTCGGCGCTGTCCGTGACGGGGGCCACACCCCGGAGACGCGTGCCGCCTCTTCGGACATGCCACAACACCACCCCGCATGTATGAGGGCCCAGTACGACGCTCTGGTGGCATTGCTACCCCCCCAGGGCCCCCGTCCCGGCTAACCCTGTAGCGTTTGACCACGGGATCTAGCTCTTTGACTTTGCACGGACGGGCTTTGACCAGTGGACCTCTCCACCCGGTTGTGTCAGGTCCGCCCATAGGGACACCCGGGAGCAACATCCGGGCCAAACCCACAGATACATCCACTCCATGTAGACCCGACGCGTCCGTTCCCCCCCCTCCAGGTGCCAGCGGCGGCGCCGTCCGTGATGGGGCCACACCCCGGAGATGCGTGCCGCCTCTTCGGACATGGCATAACACCATCCGATTGTGGTAGGTAATCCGATATATATGAACACTTGGAGCAAAGTCCCCTTCGTATAGACCCGATGCGGCTGTTCCCCATTCTAGTTGTCGGCTGGCGGCGGCACCGTTCGTGAGGGGGGTCACACCGCTCTGTACAGAACCGAAAAATAATGTATGTATGCTTATTAACACATACTGTATGTAAGTTAGTTAAATATTAATAATAAAGAAAACAGTGAAGAAAAACAAAAAAACTATATGTATGCTTATTAACACATACTATATGCTTATTAACATACTATATGCTTATTAACACATACTATATGTTTGCTTATTAACACAATCTATATGTATGGTTATTAACACATACTGTATGCTTAATAATAATAACAATAATACTATATGGAAAAAAAGAAAAAAAGAAAAAAAACTATGCCGACGGCACGGCATAGCTGCGGCCAGGGCAGATGGACAGCGCCACGGATCGATGACGTGTCGGCTATGCCGACGGCTGCCGTCGGCATAGGTCCTGGTCGGTGCGCTCTGGATCGGTGACGTGTCACCCGAATCTATGCCGACGGCCACCCGTCACGGCCGTCGGCATAGATTTAACGTCGTTAGCCGGCCGTGATGAGGGTTGTCGGCGGGCCCGCATCTATGCCGATGGCTTATATATGCCGACGGCAGCTGTAGGCGTAGTCCGGGATAAGCCGACGGCTGTCCTGTGCCGACGGCTGCTGTCGGCGTAGGCGGGGATAGCCCGACGGCCGTTGTACGCCGACGGCCAGGATCTAGCTGTCGGCATAGCTCGGATTAGGCCGACGGTGGCCGTCGGCATACATTTGGCTGTCGGCTTAGAGCCCTGTTCCGGTAGTGATTATCAAAGTCATTTCAAAAGCTAAATATTCAGAAGCAGCAAAGTTAATTAGTTCTGTATTGGGAATAGAATTATCATTACTATGGTTGTTGCTTCTAAGACTGTACAGATAGATTACCATCCACAAACTCAATCATGGCTCGGTGGTAGTTTTTTTTGCGGGAACTCGGTGGTTGTTGCTTGTAAGACTATACACATAGACTAGCTTCTAGAAAGACAAATCTATCAGCAGCCAATGTTTCAAGGCTCTAATAACTAAGCCCAAATCACAACGACTTCACTACCACATGTTGGGATCAAAAAATAGTTTTCATAGAAATCAAAGTATGGCGGATAAAACAGTATGACTGCATCATGGTACTTGATATTAACTTTCGTGGTCAAGCCTGAAGAAATAATGCTGAATCTCAGAATATCATTTGTGTGGATAGATGTACTATGGAGCAAAAAGTATTTGATGTTAAAAATAAAGCTATATGGGAAAAATAAATTTCACCTGCAAAGCGATTTTGAAGTGATATTTCGTCAGTTCCACTCAAATTCCTATTGCTTCCATTCACCGTGAATATACTGAAAGTTATCAAGTAATCAACATTTATTTCTGCATTGATGCAATGGTAACGGCAAGAAGGTTACACATTACAGAGGAAACATCAAATCCAAGTGATATCTTGACTGGTTTAGCAAACACTTGTATGGGAAATATATATATAAAGCTTCATAGGCGTATCCACCAGTAAAAGTATCCAAGATAAAAGTTGAGACAACTTCGTTGTGCCTGGTTGGGTCACATATATAATAACATATTCATACGTAAGAAATTAATTATTAACAAAAATCCATACAGGTGGTGTTGCATAATATACATTACATCTGAATATGCAAGTCAAGCAAAGTACTGTTTTCGAAATATTCTACATGTATGTGTCAACATAAGCTAAATTCCAAGGTCATGTGGATCAGTTCTCACTCAAGGCGTCTTGACACCACGTTTTGCAGTTTATCTTTTCCCCATACACTCATCACTAATATCAATCTGTAGCTCTTCACCCGTTTGATTTTCTCCACGTATTTATTCTGGGCAGTGTATGCTAATATTGATAAGAAATTGCATGAAACAATAATATGTTTTTGCTGTCCACCAATGCAGACTCCCGGTGTTAGTTATATAAGTATCATATATATGGCAAAACGAATTTGCAAATATATAGCATCTAATAGAAAAATCTCTACGGGCCATCAGCTGTTTCAGTGTGCATGTAAACTGCATAGTATTTTGATTGAGGGCATTGATTAATTCAACATTACCTCCAAGGATATATTGTACGATTTGATATATCATTTTATCCCTTTTCAGGTATAAATCTCTAAAATGTGTGGCAAAGAGAATTAACAATGCCATAGGAACTTATCTTCTTTTGCTGTTAACATTACCTCAAACAGATGATAATTGAAAAGGAAAGGGCCACACTTTGCATAAGTATCTGTTGTGCTGGAAGGAATAGTTTCTGTTAGTTGTAGTCCACGTGAATAAGCACCAGACAGCTTCAGGTCAACCCTGATGTTCCCGGCTACCACAACAAAAAACGCCCCTGTAGGCTTTGGCGAACAACCTCCTGCTTGAGCTCCTCCACTAGGCGATGTCTACCTTTGGTGCTCCGCCGCTAGCCATGCATGTCGCTCGAGGCAGGACGTGCGGCAGGCTTGAAGTCTGCGAGGCGGTGTTGTCGAACGGAGAGCAGATGCACGGCTCCACAGTTCCCTCCGGCCGCGATGGTGAGAGGAAAAGATGGAGGTGATGGACAGCGTAGCTAGGGCGTGGCCTGCGATCTAATAGAAAAATTTCTACGGGCCATCAGCTGTTTCAGTGTGCATGTAAACTGCATAGTATTTTGATTGAGGGCATTGATTAATTCAACATTATCTCCAAGGATATACTGTACAATTTGATATATCATTTTATCCCTTTTCAGGTATAAATCTCTAAAATGTGGCAAAGAGAATTAACAACGCCATAGGAACTTATCTTCTTTTGATGTTAACATTACCTCAAACAGATGATAATTGAAAAGGAAAGGGCCACACTTTGCATAAGTATGTGTTGTGCTGGAAGGAATAGTTTCTGTTAGTTGTAGTCCACGTGAATAAGCACCAGACAGCTTCAGGTCAACCCTGATGTTCCTGGCTCCCACAACAAAAAACGCTCCTGTAGGCTTCGGCGAACAACCTCCTGCTTGAGCTCCTCCACTGGGCGATGTCTGCCATTGGCGCTCCGCCGCTAGCCATGCATGTCGCTCGAGGCAGGACGTGCGGCAGGCTTGAAGTCTGCGAGGCGGTGTTGTCGAACGGAGAGCAGATGCACGGCTCCACAGTTCCCTCCGTCCGCGATGGTGAGAGGAAGAGATGGAGGTGATGGGCAGCGTAGCTAGGGTGTGGCCTGCGATCTAATAGAAAAATTTCTACGGGCCATCAGCTGTTTCAGTGTGCATGTAAACTGCATAGTATTTTGATTGAGGGCATTGATTAATTCAACATTATCTCCAAGGATATGCTGTACAATTTGATATATCATTTTATCCCTTTTCAGGTATAAATCTCTAAAATGTGGCAAAGAGAATTAACAACGCCATAGGAACTTATCTTCTTTTGATGTTAACATTACCTCAAACAGATGATAATTGAAAAGGAAAGGGCCACACTTTGCATAAGTATGTGTTGTGCTGCAAGGAATAGTTTCTGTTAGTTGTAGTCCACGTGACTAAGCGCCAGACAGCTTCAGGTCAACCCTGATGTTCCCGGCTCCCACAACAAAAAACGCTCCTGTAGGCTTCGGCGAACAACCTCCTGCTTGAGCTCCTCCACTGGGCGATGTCTGCCATTGGCGCTCCGCCGCTAGCCATGCATGTCGCTCGAGGCAGGACGTGCAGCAGGCTTGAAGTCTGCGAGGCGGTGTTGTCGAACGGAGAGCAGATGCACGGCTCCACAGTTCCCTCCGTCGGCGATGGTGAGAGGAAAAGATGGAGGTGATGGGCAGCGTAGCTAGGGCGTGGCCTGCGATCTAATAGAAAAATTTCTACGGGCCATCAGCTGTTTCAGTGCATGTAAACTGCATAGTATTTTGATTGAGGGCATTGATTAATTCAACATTATCTCCCAGGATATACTGTACAATTTGATATATCATTTTATCCCTTTTCAGGTATAAATCTCTAAAATGTGGCAAAGAGAATTAACAACGCCATAGGAACTTATCTTCTTTTGATGTTAACATTACCTCAAACAGATGATAATTGAAAAGGAAAGGGCCACACTTTGCATAAGTATGTGTTGTGCTGGAAGGAATAGTTTCTGTTAGTTGTAGTCCACGTGAATAAGCACCAGACAGCTTCAGGTCAACCCTGATGTTCCTGGCTCCCACAACAAAAAACGGCCCTGTAGGCTTCGGCGAACAACCTCCTGCTTGAGCTCCTCCACTGGGCGATGTCTGCCATTGGCGCTCCGCCGCTAGCCATGCATGTCGCTCGAGGCAGGACGTGCGGCAGGCTTGAAGTCTGCGAGGCGGTGTTGTCGAACGGAGAGCAGATGCACGGCTCCACAGTTCCCTCCGTCCGCGATGGTGAGAGGAAAAGATGGAGGTGATGGGGCGTAGCTAGGGCGTGGCCTGCGATCTAATAGAAAAATTTCTACGGGCCATCAGCTGTTTCAGTGCATGTAAACTGCATAGTATTTTGATTGAGGGCATTGATTAATTCAACATTATCTCCCAGGATATACTGTACAATTTGATATATCATTTTATCCCTTTTCAGGTATAAATCTCTAAAATGTGGCAAAGAGAATTAACAACGCCATAGGAACTTATCTTCTTTTGATGTTAACATTACCTCAAACAGATGATAATTGAAAAGGAAAGGGCCACACTTTGCATAAGTATGTGTTGTGCTGCAAGGAATAGTTTCTGTTAGTTGTAGTCCACGTGACTAAGCGCCAGACAGCTTCAGGTCAACCCTGATGTTCCCGGCTCCCACAACAAAAAACGCCCCTGTAGGCTTCGGCGAACAACCTCCTGCTTGAGCTCCTCCACTGGGCGATGTCTGCCATTGGCGCTCCGCCGCTAGCCATGCATGTCGCTCGAGGCAGGACGTTGCGGCAGGCTTGAAGTCTGCGAGGCGGTGTTGTCGAACGGAGAGCAGATGCACGGCTCCACAGTTCCCTCCGTCCGCGATGGTGAGAGGAAAAGATGGAGGTGATGGGCAGCGTAGCTAGGGCGTGGCCTGCGATCTAATAGAAAAATTTCTACGGGCCATCAGCTGTTTCAGTGTGCATGTAAACTGCATAGTATTTTGATTGAGGGCATTGATTAATTCAACATTATCTCCAAGGATATACTGTACAATTTGATATATCATTTTATCCCTTTTCAGGTATAAATCTCTAAAATGTGGCAAAGAGAATTAACAACGCCATAGGAACTTATCTTCTTTTGATGTTAACATTACCTCAAACAGATGATAATTGAAAAGGAAAGGGCCACACTTTGCATAAGTATGTGTTGTGCTGGAAGGAATAGTTTCTGTTAGTTGTAGTTCCACGTGAATAAGCACCAGACAGCTTCAGGTCAACCCTGATGTTCCCGGCTCCCACAACAAAAAACGGCCCCTGTAGGCTTCGGCGAACAACCTCCTGCTTGAGCTCGTCCACTGGGCGATGTCCTGCCATTGGCGCTCCGCCGCTAGCCATGCATGTCGCTCGAGGCAGGACGTGCGGCAGGCTTGCAGTCTGTGAGGCGGTGTTGTCGAACGGAGAGCAGATGCATGGCTCCGTTCCCTCCGTCTGCGATGGTGACAGGAAAAGATGGAGGTGATGGGCAGCGTAGCTAGGGCGTGGCCTGCCAGATCGCAGACACCGGGAGATTATGCAAGAGGAAAAGATGGCGCTCAGATTTGATCATCAAGCAGTGGTAGCATCCACTACAGAGAAGCAGCGATTGAGGTGGATAGGGAAGTGAGGCAAATAATGGTTACCATGGAATCAATCTGAGGGCAAGATGGAGGTGATGCGCAAGGAAGGATGAGGAAGCGGCTGCTGCAATTGTTGACATGAGGAAGTCATGCGTACGTGATGGAGGAATCTACGGGGAGCAGGTCTTCATCGATCTAATATTTCTATATAGAGATCCTTTTAATTAGAGGACGATTGGATAGATTTTTTCCTTCCTTTTTTTGACTTTCCTTACTTTTTCTTCCTTGTTACGGAAGAAGGCAGCAGTAGTACAGGAGTAGATGGAGATTGAGATTGGCCTAGTTAGAGAAAGGATCGGTGGATTAGTCTAGGATCGTGACACATGTGGATTCTATTTTTAGTTTTTTACAACCGATAAACGATCGTGGGCCTTCAATCGATTCTTTTTTCACGAAAGTTCAACCGAGAATTAGATGAGTTAATCTAGACCGTAATAACTCGGTCCCACCAGATTAACGACTCATAATTACTGATTAACGTGGGATTTTCTAGGGAGTCCGTGATTAGTATAGGTATAGAGGTATAGATAGATAGATAGATAGATAGATAGATATAGATTAACCGAATTATGAAGGAGAATGGAGGGCTGCATGCTTACCCAGGGACGGTTTTCAGTGGAGGCAGCTGAGTGGTTGATGAACCGCCAGACGAATTAGAAGACACCTGGTAATTTGAATCAGATGGATTGAGAGGGCATCGGAAGAAACCGTTCAAAGAACAAAGTTTTTCAGGAGAACAAGCAACCTCTAGACGACGTTTCCGGTTTGGTGTATGAGGTAAACCGGAAGAAGTGACCTGTTGACCACTGTGCCGGGTTGTGCGACGCCCTTCGGTTTGCTGTGTCTTCAAAGAAAGTTTTTTATCCAAATGAACAAGAGGGTGAGAGCATTTCACTTTTCGAACTGCACGGCGAAATCGTTGAACCGGCACAAGTTCTGAGTCAGAAAGACAAATTACCTCAACATGATCTGCATGGCTGGCCTCCGCATCATCCTGGGAGTAATCATTATCAGTAAAATATATGAAATAGAAGTCAAGGGAGTCAAATTTTACCTCTTCAGCCGAGACACCGACATCCTCTGGCAGTTCCGAAGACTCAGCAGTTTTCTTTTTGACAGCTCTCTTGATGACCTTGGTCTTAACACGAGGAGCCTTAGCCACTTTGTCTTGAGATTTCCTTTTCCAGAAGAAGCTACTGGCCTGCGAGATTGCACAAAGGGTTATTATAGCAGTGTTAAAGCGAAGAAGGATCAGGAAAAGTACAAGGTTAAAGTTTTTACCGCTGGCGGTTTGTTGGAGGCATAAAAAGGGCAAAGACCAGTTTGAGTACATACGGCGAGCAGTTCGTCAAGTATTTTATTTACACCTTCAGTGACTTCATCATAAGTCAGCTCTATTTCATTAAACCGTTGTGGATCATTGGTATTGCCGGTATATTCAAACATCAATCCGGGGCGGCGACTTAAAGGTAGAATGCACCATGAAATTCAACAGCGGACGAGATCAACACCAGTTAAACCATTGGCAAGGAAAGCCCGGAGTTTGGCGAGTTGAGGTGCATAGGCTTGTCAATCTTTGGCAGACAATCTCTGAGGTAAAGGGTGGCTATTGCTGAGCCGGTGCAGACGGTAGCCCGGCAAAGGATTCTCTTCAGCAGGGGCAGTATTCCGACAGTAGAACCAAGTTTGGTTCCAGTCTTTTGGATGGCTGTGAAGTTTGGCATGAGGAAATTCAACCTCTTTCCTCTTTTGGATCGACACACCACCAAGTTTAGTATTGGGTCCATCAGAAAATTCAATCCGGCGGTTTAAGTGGAAGAGATCTTGAAAGAGATCGACAGTTGGTTCTTCTTGCAGGTAAACCTCGCAGAATACTTGGAAATCGCATATGTTGGACACATAATTTGGTCCAATATCTTGAGGATGGAGTTGGAAGCTGGCAAGAACATCCCGGAATTTTTTTGATGCGGGAGGACTGAAACCTCGAGCTAAATGTTGCATGAACACAATCACTTCTCCATCTTGAGGCTCAGGAGGGCACTCAGGGCCAGTAACTCGCCAATGGAGGACATTTTTTGAAGCTAAAGCGCCTGTGGTGACATATCCATTGATTTGCGTTTCTGTGATCCGAGATGGAACCCAGTTGCAAGCAGCAAATTGCTTCGTCATCTTACAAAGTCTGTAAAAGGAAAATGGACGGTTTACGGTTGACGGTTCATGTGTGTTTGTCAATGTTAAACCGGCAATTCAAGGTGTACATATGAAGTGAACCAGGCATTGCTATTCAAGTCTAGATGGCGGTTTAAGAGAGGGCTAATGACATATGACGGATTATCAATTACTAAAGGTTAAACCGCCCTTGGGAGGCAGAACCCAATCTGAAAATCTGCTAGGTGTTGTGGAAACAAGTTTCACAAGATGGTGATATAATTTTGGATCTACCGTTGTTCAAAAAACAAATTTTTCTGAGCCCTACAATGGTGTTAAACAGAACAGAGAAGGTTCAGATAAGGATCTATACAGGAACAGTAAGATGCTGTAGTACGGTAGAGTAAAGTTACAGATCCAGCCGCAAGGGGAAACTATCAGGCCTAGCTAGATTCAGTAAGATGCTAAAGGAAAAGCAGAAAAAGTACTGATGAACACTGACGAACACCGAAGAAATTTCGAAACCCTAATGTAGATCTAACAAGTAAAGGAAAGGAGTATTTACCAGGGACACGCAGCGGCAGAGTATCTCAAGAGATCTGGTACGAACAGGGTGATGCAGCGGCCTAGTTGGTGCAGACTGGAAGATCGACGACGGCGGCGGAGGCGATGCTTGAGGTCTTCGGGTCGCGAGGAGGAAGACGATGCGAATAGGAAAGGGGGGAAATGGAAGGCGCCCCGGTCTTATTTATAAGGGAAGTGGGATAAAACAGCAGGCGCGAAAATCGAGGAGTCGGAAGCGGCAAAAGAGGATGCAGCTGTCGCCTCGATCTTCGGGAATTAATTAAAGAGAAGGGAATCTTCATAAATCTTTTTATACAGGGATGACGTCACAATAATTTATTGAAGTGACAGAAGATGACATCATGGTGGTTCACTAAAGTTACAGGGAGAAGACAATATGGCGGTTTATGAGAATTGTCAGAAATTCAGGTAGTTTTTCTAAGGATTGAAGATTGACATGAACAGGTTCAAAGCAATCTGGTGCCTAATGTTGAGGATATAACCACTAAGGGTAAACTGCCCAGGAGGGGCCAGTTCACCTTCACCTATACTGAAGCCCAAGGAAACCCAGAAGATGGAGCTTTACGGATGAGGCTTAGAGGCCCAGAGCCCGCAGGCGATTTAGGGCCCATGGTAGTAAACCGCCATGATTGTATAAACTTGCATTGTAAGATAGGAAAGAGGAGACCGAGGTGGACACTTGTATGAGCCAGCCTCGGGACTCTGTAGACCGGCCAGGGTCCTCCTGAGTATATAGAGAGGTGACCCGGTGGCGGTTCAAGGATAGACAACAACTCGAGAGCCAGACAAAGCGGATTCGCTCCTTGGCCTTCGAACCCCTAGCAATACCAATCACAACTAGACATAGGCTTTTACCTTCATCGAAGGGGCCGAACTAGTATAAACTCTCGTGTCCCCTTGTCCGGTTTAATCCCTTTAAGCTAACCCGTTGCGATGGATCCACGACTAAGTCCTTTCACAAGGACATCTGCCGTGACAAACCCACGACACTTCTCGACCACTCCGCTTCGATAAATGACTTTCCAATAATGCGCTCATAGTTGGTTTTTGACGGACACGGTGGTGGTTTCTTCAGGGCATCGAGTGTGTGCTTTGCTTTCACCGGATCTATCTTCTCCTCCAGAGGTGGATGTTTCTTTGCTTTCACCGCTTCAAAGAATTCCCTCACTTCGGCTTCCACGATCTTCTTGTTTTCCTCCACGGACCTCTCGTATGGTAACTTCTCTAGAGGCTTTAGAGATGGACTGAATCTGAATTGCCTCCCGGCTCTGGCTGTACTGCTAGATGCCAGAGCAGACGAAGCGGCCGTGGCTGTCTTCTTTGCTTGCTTACGAGGCGGAGGAGAACGAGTATGACGCGCCGGAGCAGCCGGAGCGGCGGCGGGTCTCTTCCGCCCTTGTCGACGAGGCGGAGAAGGAGGAGGCTGGCTGCTCGGGCGTGCCGGTGCAGGCGGAGAAGAAGGCAGAGTGCCGCCATGCG
The DNA here is from genome assembly GCF_003073215.2 of Triticum urartu. Classification (NCBI taxonomy): domain Eukaryota; kingdom Viridiplantae; phylum Streptophyta; class Magnoliopsida; order Poales; family Poaceae; genus Triticum; species Triticum urartu. Next base: position 470,522,839 of record NC_053022.1, read on the forward strand.
CCGGAGAAGGAGGCAGAGTGCCCTGATCACTCACCGGAGGAGGAGGCGGAGTGCCCTGACTCGCCGGAGGAGGAGGAGGAGGAGGAGGCGGAGGCGTACAGTTCGGAAAGTTGATGAGCTCCTTCCACCATAGGCATGGAGTCTTCAGAGCAGAACCCAGCCAAGTCTCCCCTTCACCGGTAGGGTGGTCAAGCTCGAGGTCCTCAAATCCCTCTGATATTTCATCCACCGTCACCCTAGCATATCCTTCTGGAATTGGATGGTAGTGAAAAGTTGCGCCGGGTTCAGGAGGTCGAACAGAGCCGACAGCCGCCTTGACTTTGAAGTTCTGCCATTCCGTCATAAGGTGGCAATGTTGAGACTCCGTGATAGCATCCACGGGGTAGCTAGCAGGAGAAGATAGGCTCTAGCTGAATCAACTTGGTGGAAGCCATGCTACTTCTCCGCTGAGATGGCGGGGTAGCTTCGCCAGGTCGCTTGCTGTGAACTGCTTCTCGTTCCTCTAGCGCTTGCACCCTTGCGTGCAGCTTCTGCAGTTCGGTTTGCTCCACTTTCTTCCTCCTCTCCTGGCATTTGTAACTGCCTGCGTTTGGAAACCCAGCCTTCCACGGAACGGAGCCTGGCATTCCTCGTGTCCATCCAGGGTGCTCAGGATTCCCAAGGGCCATTGTGAGCTCGTCGTTCTCTCTCTCTGTCTGGAACGAACGTCCCTTGCTGCGCTGCGGCGATATACTCCTGAAGCTTCGTGACGGGTATTCGCATTTGCTTGTTCGTCCAAACGCACTTCCCCTGTTACAGGGTCCAAGATTTCGCCAACCTCGAAGAATCAAGTCCGGCAACGGTCTGGCCAGTGCAATGTCTCTGGTTCGACCCCTTTATCATGCATGTCATTCTCAGCCTTGGCCCACAACGACCGGGCTTTGAGGTAGCCACCTGACCCAATGCGATGGTGATGATCCTTCTTCGCAGCATTTATCTTGTTTTCTGCTAACATCTTCTTACTCTTGTCCGATGTCTTGTGGGCCACAAATGCGTCCCAGTGATCTCTGATCTTCTCACACCAGCCGGTGAATTCTGGCGTCTCTTCTTTGTCGACGAATGTTGTTTTTAGCTCATTCTTCCACCTCCTAAATAGATCTGCCATCTTCTTAAGAGCATGAAACTTGATCAATGTCTCTTTAACTAGCTTCTCCAGATCCTCCTCTGGCGGTAGGGTGAAATTTGCCTTCAACGGTCCAAAGATCATGTTTCTGCATATCGTTGACATAAGACACCTTAGGGTCTTCCTTCTTAGGCTTACACCATTGCTAGATGCTGATTGGGATCTTGTCCCTAACAAGAACCCCACACTGAGCAACAAATGCTTCCTTGGTACGGATGGGTTAAATCGTTTGGCCATCGCGCGCGATTGCTGTGATCGTGAACCTTTCATCCGGGCGCAACTTCTTCTTTGGGCCTCGTTTCTGTACCCGAGTTGTGCTCGATCCGGAGGGCTAGAAAAAAGAAGAAAGACAAGAGTTAATATGTGTACATACCAAAACAATGAATGCATCAATTAGCTAGTCAGCATGGGCTTAATTAATATATATACCTGGCCGGACTCTGTTCGGTCACTAGAGCCGTCATCACGGTCTCCTTGCACCGGCATTCGGTCACCGGAGCCATCATAATCATGTCCTTCCTCCTGCATTGTTCGATAACCGTAGCTTGCTTCACCCTCTCCTTCCAGACCATCGGTATCATTGAGATACGACATGACATCACCTCCGGCTGCGGTTATGTCGCCCAACACCACTTCTGTGGCCTCGTCTAGGCCGTGCTCCATAGTTTCTGCAAATATTACAACATGGAAATTATTATACAAACATGACAGATGGATATATTAGTGGCAAACATAGACCTAGCTAGTAATCACAACAAGGAATCATATTAGTGGCCTTGACGCTTCTCTAGGGTTTGCGGTGGCCTCAGCAACGCTTCTAGGGTTCGGGGTGGCCTCGACGAGAACGCTCTTTTAACTTGGTAAATTTGGGTGGCCTCGGCAGCGCTTATAGGGTTTGGATAAACTTGTGCACATCCATAATGGGGGCATTCTTGATAAATCTGGACCCCCGACCCCTGGACGACCCCCGACCCTCGACCCCCTCATGTCACGTTTGTCTAGTGTCAAAGGATTCAACACAGCCATGTCTTCATCATTAGGCGAAAGTAACAGGTGCATGATGGTATGAAGTTCTGCAAAGATGTTCTCGAACGGAGTCGCATATAGGATAATTCGCTTTTTCATACAAAGTTCAGCAAGAGCCTTCCGAATATCGCTATTTGGAAGGCCTTTGCTAAAATTCGTACAAAAAGGCGAATTATTCTATCCGGAACTCCATTCCAAAACAACTTTGCACAACTTCATACCATCATGCCCCGGTTACTTCCGGCTAATGATGAAGCCATGGATTTCTTCAATACTTTGACACTAGGCAACCTCTCGACCCCTCGGCGACCCTCGAACCTCTACCCTAGTCCCTGACCCTTGACCCCCTCATGTCACGTTTGTCTAGTGTCAAAGGATTCAACAAAACCATGTCTTCATCATTAGGCGAAAGTAACAGGCGCATGATGGTATGAAGTTCTGCAAAGTTGTTCTGGAACGGAGTCCCAGATAGGATAATTCACTTTTTCGTACAAAGTTTAGAAAGAGCCTTCCGAATATCGCTATTTGGAAGGCCTTTGCTGAGATTCGTACAAAAAGGCGAATTATTCTATCTGGAACTCCGTTCCAAAACAATTTTGCACAACTTTGTACCATCATGCCCCGGTTACTTCCAGCTAATGATGAAGCCATGGATTTCTTCAATACTTTGACACTAGGCAACCTTTCAACCCCTCGGCGACCCTCGAACCCTCGGTGACCCTCGAACCTCTACCCTAGTTCCTGACCCTTGCCCCTCGAACCCTCGGTGACCCTCGAACCTCTACCCTAGTTCTTGACCCTCGCCCCTCGAACACTCGGTGACCCTCGAACCCTCGCCTCCCCTTGAACCCTCACCGACCCTCGAACCTCTACCCTATAGTTCCCGACCCTCGCCCCTTGAACCCACGGCGACCCCCCTAATGTCAAAGTTATCGGGGAGGGGGGATATTGACCCCCCACCCTCATGTAAGAAGAGGAAAAAAGATCGAAGAAGAAAAAAGAGGAGAAGAAGAAAGGAATAGAAGAGAAGATCGAAGAAAAAAAGAAGAAAAAAATAGGAGACGAAGAAAGGAATAGAGGAGAAGAAGAAAAAATAGAATATTTTTTTGTATTTTTTCTTCTCCTCTATATCTTTCTTCTTCTCCTCTTTTTTTTCTTATTTTTTCTTCTTCTTATTTTTTCTCCTCTCCTCTTCTTCTCCTTTCTTCTTCTCCTTCTTCCTCTTCTTATTTTCCTTTTTCTACTCCTTCTTTTTCTTCTTCTTCTTCTTCTTCTTCCTTCTTCCTCTTTTCTTCCTTTTCCTTATTTTACTTTTTCCTCTACACTAACCTAAAATGCACTAACCTAAAATCGATATATACTAATTAACAACCTAAATAAAAAATTTAATACATATATGAAAAAACATCATATACACAAAAAACATCATATGAATGATATGAAAAAAACATCATATCAACATCATCACATATATGAAAAAAACATCGGAAGGCCGACGGACCGTGGGGGTGGCGCGGCGGCGTCCGGGCAGCGGTGGCATGGGGCGGTGATGGCGTCGGGGCGGCGCAGGGAGGTCACGGCGACGGCGCTGGGTGGCGCACGGCGACGATGTCGGGGCGGCGATGGGGCAGGGCGCAGCGACGGGGGCGCGCGGACGGCGTCTGGGTAGTGGACGACGTCGATCGGGGCAGCCTGGCGACGTCGATGAGCTCGGCGTCGTCGGGCGGGGGGGGGGGGGGGGGGGGGGGGGGGCAACTGGTGATGAATTCATGAAATTTTCCTAAGTGCTACTTATATACCTGAAGCATTGGTCCCGGTTCATTGCACCAACCGGGACCAAAGACCCCCTTTAGTACCGGTTGGTGCCACCAACCGGGGCCAAAGGCCTCTTCTCAGCAGCCCAAAGGGCGGGAAGTAGAGGCCTTTAGTCCTGGTTGGTGGCACCAACCGGGACTAAAGGGGGGAATTAGTATCGGTTGGTGCCACGAACCGGTACCAATGCACCCCTTTAGTCCCAGTTGGTGCTACCAACCGGGACCAAAGGCCTTGTGCAGCCCCGCGTCAAAAGTTTAGTCCCACCTCGCTAGCTGAGAGAGCTCGAGAGTTTAGTCCACCCTCTTGAGCTCCTCTCAAATGTAGGCTTTCAGGCCTAATCTATCACTTGTGCCTGTGGGCCTACTAGGCATGTAGCGGGCCTGAATCCTGGCCCATGCTTGGGTTTCTAGTCGTGTTCCGGCCGTGCTGGCCCAGTAGGTGGCACTTTTTTGTTTTCTTTGTTGCTTTATTTATTTTATTTTGTTTCTACATACAACAAAATACTTACTGTTGTTATTTTTATTTTATTTTATTTAAAGTTTATTTAGTTTTCTTTATTAAAGTTTATTTTGTTTCTACTTATTTATTTTATTAATGTTTATTTTATTTTATTTTGTTTCTACTTATTTATTTTATTTTATTGTTTCTACTTATCTATTTTATTAAAGTTTATTTTATTTTATTTCTACATATTTATTTTATTTTGTTTCTACTTATTTATTTTATTTCCTTTTTGCTTATAATGTTTTGAACAGAAAATACTTTGATAATTTTAGTTGCATAAATTTTATATAATTTATGTTTCAATAATACTAGAGGTTTATAAAACTTTTTAGTTGATTCCTTTTGCTATTAGAGTTTCATTAAAGTTTTCTAGTTCATTCTTTTTTCTATTAGAGTTTCATTAAAGTTTTCTAGTTCATTTTTTAGTTTATTATTTTTGCTATTTGAGTTTCATAAAAGTTTTCCAGATCATTTTTATATTAGTTCATACTTTGAGCTAAATGACCCTGGAATTGAAAAGCGCTTCAGATAAACTCTGAAGAGGTTGAAAATAGGCATGGTATCTTCATTTCACCCACATAGCATGTTCTAAAAATTTGAGAGGGTTACGGAAAAAACTAGATGCACTTCGTGTACAAAATGGACAATCTCTTCCGAAGTATTAGGGTTTCAGACGAAAGCTCATCTGTTACAAAGGGATTTAATTTTTTGAATTTATTTGAACTCCAGACTTTTTGTGTGTTCAAAATGCACCATTCAAAGCGACGTCATCAATTTTCAACCCTTTCTGACTTCATTTGTTATTTTTCATCAATTTACTGATTTTTTGAGCTATATGACCCTGAAAAATGAAAAGCACTACAAATGAACTCTGAAAAAGTTGAAAGTTGTGGAGATCTGGTACATGGATATTATAGATCAAAGGCATCATAATAATAGTTGTGGAGAGAAAAGTCTTCACTTTTTCTTCGCTTGTGTCCTTTGCTTATTGCGCCGTAACCATGGATAATCTTCATCGTTTATCAGGGTGCTTGGGTCAGCCTTGACTTTGAAGGGAGGAATTTCATGTAACTTTTCATAATCTTCGGACATGTCTGTCTTGCCCTCCACTCCCACGATGTCTCTTTTTCCTGAAAGAACTATGTGGCGCTTTGGCTCATCATATGATATATTCGCTTCCTTATCTTTTCTTTTTCTCGTTTTGGTAGACATGTCCTTCACATAGAAAACCTGCACCACATCATTGGCTAAGACGAACGGTTCGTCAGTGTACCCAAGATTGTTCAGATCCACTGTTGTCATTCCGTACTGTGGGTCTACCTGTACCCTGCCTCCTGACAGATTGACCCATTTGCACTTAAACAAAGGGACCTTAAAATCATGTCCGTAGTCAAATTTCCATATGTCCACTATGTAACCATAATATGTGTCCTTTCTCCTATTGGTTGCTGCATCAAAGCGGACACCGCTGTTTTGGTTGGTGCTCTTTTGATCTTGGGCGATCGTGTAAAATGTATTCCCATTTATCTCGTATCCTTTGTAAGTCAATACAGTCGAAGATGGTCCCCTGGACAACGAGTACAAGTCATCACAAACAGTGTTTTCATCTCTGAGATGTGTTTCCAACCAACTGCTGAAAGTCCTGATGTGTCCACATGTAATCCAGTTGTCACACCGCTCCGGGTGTTTGGAGCGCAGACTGTTCTTGCGTTCATCGACATATGGGGTCACCAAGATAGAGTTCTGTAGAACTATGTGGTGTGCTTGAGACCAAGAATGCTCGTCCCTGCATATTATTGAGTCCCCTCCAAGCGTGCCTTTTCCAGTCAGTCTCCCCTCATACCGCGATTTAGGGGGACCTATTTTATTAAGGCCAGGAATGGAGTCAACACAAAACCCAATGACATGCTCTGTTTGATGGCCCATGGAGATGCTTCCTTCTGGCCTAGCGCGGTTACTGACATATTTCTTTAGGACTCCCATGAACCTCTCAAATGGGAACATATTGTGTAGAAATACGGGACCCAGAATGACAATCTCGTCGACAAGATGAACTAGGATGTGCGTCATGATATTGAAGAAGGATGGTGGGAACACCAGCTCGAAACTGACAAGACATTGCGCCACATCACTCCTTAGCCTTGGTATGATTTCTGGATCGATCACCTTCTGAGAGATTGCATTGAGGAATGCACATAGCTTCACAATGGCCCCCTCAATGCAACCAGAAGAAGTTGCTTCATAATCATGTGGCAGTCATGAGACTTTAGGTTCTGGAACTTTTTCTCTGGCATATTTATTATTCCCTTTATATTCGAAGAGAAGCCAGACGGGACCTTCATACAGAGCAGGCATTCAAAGAAGATTTCCTTCTCTTCTTTGGTAAGAGCGTAGCTGGCAGGACCTTCATACTGCTTTGGAGGCATGCCGTCTTTTTTGTGCAAACGTTGCAGGTCCTCCCATACACGCCCAAGAAGCCTAGCAGGTTCACACAAAGGTTCTTCGTCACGTGCATCGTGTTGATTGAAGAGTGGACCTCTAGCTCTTTCCAGTAGGGTAGGTCCCAAAATATAGATTTCTTCTTCCACATGGGTGCGCGTCCCTCAGCGTCATTCGGAACAGATAGTCCGCCGGGACCCTTTCCAAAGATTACGTGTAAATCATTGACCATAGCAAGTACGTGATCACCGGTACGCATGGCGGGCTTGTTCCAGTGAACTGCCTCACCTTTGAAATGCTTGCCTTTCTTTCGCCATTAATGGTTGATCGGAAGAAATCGACGATGGCCCAGGTAGACATTCTTCCTACATTTGTTCAGGTATATACTTTCAGTGTCAGCTAAACAGTGCGTGCATGCGTGGTATCCCTTGTTTGTCTGTCCTGAAAGGTTACTATGAGCGGGCCAATCGTTGATGGTTACAAACAGCAATGTGTGCAGGTTAAATTCCTCCTGTTTGTGCTCATCCCACACACGTACACCGTTTCCATTCCACAACTGTAAAAGTTCTTCAACTAATGGCCTTAGATACACATCAATCTCGTTGCCGGGTTGCTTAGGGCCTTGGATGAGAACTGGCATCATAATGAACTTCCGCTTCATGCACATCCAAGGAGGAAGGTTATACATACATAGAGTCATGGGCCAGGTGCTATGATTGCTGCTCTGCTCCCAAAAGGATTAATGCTATCTGCGCTTAAACCAAACCATACGTTCCTTGGGTCACCTGCAAACTCAGCCCAGTACTTTCTCTCGATTTTTCTCCACCGTGACCCGTCAGCGGGTGCTCTCAACTTCCCGTCTTTCTTATGGTCCTCTTTGTGCCATCGCATCAACTTGGCATGCTCTTCGTTTCTGAAAAGACGTTTCAACCGTGGTATTATAGGAGCATACCACATCACCTTCGCAGGAACCCTCTTCCTGGGGGGCTCACCATCAACATCACCAGGGTCATCTCGTCTGATCTTATACCGCAATGCACCACATACCGGGCATGCGTTCAAATCCTCGTACGCACTATGGTAGAGGATGCAGTCATTAGGGCATGCATGTATCTTCTGCACCTCCAATCCTAGAGGGCATACGACCTTCTTTGCTGCGTACGTACTGTCGGGCAATTTGTTATCATTTGGAAGCTTCTTCTTCAATATTTTCAGTAGCTTCTCAAATCCTTTGTCAGACACAGCATTCTCTGCCTTCCGTTACAGCAATTCCAGTAGGTACCGAGCTTTGTGTTGCCATCTTCGCAATTGGGGTACAACCCTTTTTTGTGATCCTCTAACATGCGATCGAACTTCAGCTTCTCCTTTTGACTTTCGCACTGTGTCCTTGCATCAACAATGACCCGGCGGAGATCACCATCATCGGGCACATCGTCTGGTTCCTCTTGATCTTCAACAGTTTCCTCTTGATCATCATCATCAGGCATATCGGAATTCTCTCTCAAAGGCTTCGAGGTGGTTTGCTCTCAAACAACAAAAGCCGTACACTAACTCTGAGCAGCCAACCGTTTATGGTTGTAGGGGGTGGGCTATTTATAGCCACTAGGCAACCCGAACTGGTTTGTCCGAAATGACCCTTGGTCACTAAGGAACTGACACGTGTTCCAATGGTCAGATTTCAAACACACACGGCAACTTTACTTGGACTACAAGCAAAGCCGACTTATCCAACTCTGGACAAGATTTGCTCTCATAGTCTTCACTCGAAGACATAGGATTTTGGTTAAGCATCACTTCAGTCATTCTGACTGGTTCTCTTGGACCCCACTTAACAGTACGGTGGTTCCTATGACTCAACAAAGAAAAACACAGAACGATGAAACTGCTAAGTCTTCGTGCTCCATAGTCTTCACGCGATGTCTTCTCTTATCATAGTCTTCAATGTGAATGTCTTCACATACCACCTCTGACTTCAATGTCTTCATACATTTTTAGGGGTCATCTCTGGTAGGAAAACCGAATCAATGAGGGACTTCTACCTGTGTTATCCTGCAATTCTCACAAACACATTAGTCCCTCAACTAGGTTTGTCGTCAATACTCCAAAACCAACTAGGGGTGGCACTAGATGCACTTACAATCTCCCCCTTTTTGGTGATTGATGACAAACTAGTTGAAGTTTTCAACGGGGAATATAATATGTCAAATTGTAAAGGATAGGGGATTGTCTTCATAAGTTGCAAGGGCTCCCCCTGAAGATGTGCATATAAGTAATTTGCTTTTGGTATGCAAATGCACATGGCAGGTTGTACTTGTGGAGATCCTCTTCAACTTATGATGACAATTCATCATGCATGAAAAGTATGTGAAGATAATGACATGCATAATGAAAAATGGACGTCTGCAAAATGATCTAAGTGCGGAATTTATCATCGCACATGCGGAATTTATCATCGCATCACAGAAAAGCAAATAAGTAGCAGACGACCATCGAGTTTGAGTGTTACAACTCAAAGAACCAAATGTATCAAAATGCGAGAGTTGTAAACACTAGGCAAAATATAAAACCACTGCCCATATGGACCCGCTTGAAGACTATCAAAATCATATGCTTCTCCCCCTTTTGTCAGTAAGGACCAAAAAGGTTTGAAGACATAGAGCACCTACTCGTTCCCATGAGGAGTTGGTGAAGCAGTAGGGTCGTCGGAGTTGGTTGGCGGTGCAGACGAACTTGGTGCAGTGGTGATTCGCGCTGAAGGTGGTGAAGTAGCATCGTCTTCATCATCGATGACACGTGCATTCATTGTTGTAGCAGAGGAGGAGAACTCAGAGTCTTCAAGAGACGGAGTACATCGCAACACAGTCCTTCTTGGAGGTGTTGAGTCAAACTTGAAGCGTTCAGAGAAGCGTTGGGCAATGGTGCTTTCAGTTGCTTCAGTGCGGGCACGATGAGGTGCATGGGTAGTACCAGCCAGAGGATAAACACGAGCGACTGCTGGATCTCCGTCAATGTGTTGTGAGAAACTTTGCTTATCAGCATTCTGAAGACTAAGGGGCTCCTTGGCAGGCTCTGGATAGATGGCTTCAACTGACATATCGACGTCAGGCATAAAGATCCGATGATTGCGAGCAGAGGGCTGATAGGTGACAGATGAGTGTAGTTTGATCAGCCGCATAATCCATGGAGCGTAAAACTTCAAGCCAAAGAGATCAGATCCTGATGCAGCAAGTTGGCGGATGAAGAAGTCTTGTGCATTGAAGCATTTGCCATGAAGAATATGGAAGACCAAAGTCTTCATTGCACCTTCCAGCTTTGCATGTGGAGAATGTCCTTTGATGGGCCAGAGAGTTGGCCTTATAATGTGATACATAGTGCGTGGCAGATACTCAAGGTCTTCAACAAAGAACTCCTTAGGATATGCAGCATCTGGAGGCAAAGGCTTCATCATGCTAAGCATCTGACTCATGTTTGGTTCAGGCTTGTGAAAAATGCTCTCCATAGCTGCACTGTGAAGCTGACAACCAGGTTCATAAAGATCTCCTGGAGTGGGCAGACCAGTGAGCTCAATGATATCAAAGGCTTTGGCTTCATGATGAACATTGCCTGTCATCCACTCAAGGACCCAAGTCTTTGGATCTCTTTTGTAGCCACGAATATGAAGAGTGGCATAGAATTGGAGCAGCAATTCTTCGTTCCAGTGCTCCTTGTTAGTGACGAACGGCAACAATCCAGACTCTCTGAAGCAATCCAGAGCTTCTTCCAAACAAGGCAGACCAGTTATGGCTTCAGTGTCAAGACGCATATGTGGGAAAACGCGACCTTGATTGTACAGAATGCATGAGTAATAACTGCGCTGCTGATAGCTCCAGAACCGATCAGAAGATATTCTTGCCTTGGTGTAGGGGTTCTTGGCACTATCAAAGAAGGTGTTGTGTGCCTTGAAGCCATTGATTAAAAGATCCGGGTGCAGATGCAGCACCTGGAAACCTGGGCAACCTTGGCATTGGCTTCTGAACCTGAGGCCTGTGCTCAACGTGATAGTCAAACTGAGGACCAGCAGCAGGCGGAGGAGTCAGAAAAGGCCATTTGACAGTGATAAGTTGGCCATTGTTGAATGCTTGCTCGATAGTGTGTGGCCTTGGTGGCGGAACAGGAGCAGTGGCATCAACAGAGGCGTCAAGCTGCACATCTGTTGCAGGTGCATCATTGGCTTCATTGGCCTCTGGCACAGTGTTAGGTGTAGGCTCCACAGTGTCTTCAGCCATGACCACGTCATTGGCTTCAGTGGTGTTAGTGGTGGCAGCCTCAGGATTCTCAACCTCCACTTCAGAAGCTGGAGGGTCGGTCACGTTCTCCTCGAGAACAACATCTTGGTGAGACGGGGGTGTAGCAACTCTTGGGGCTTCTTCTTCATCGGCTGATGCAACCGGAACATCTTCAGCCATTTTGGCTTCAGATTCAGAGTCAGTCACAGTAGGAGTGGCATCTGGAAACACTTGACGTGCAACAGATTGGTGGTGCACTTCTCCTTCTGGAACGCTCGAAAGAGGGACTTGAGGCCTTGGTCCTTTGCGAAGACTGCGTAGCGTTGGCGACGCCTGTGGAGATGGAGTTGGCTGGGCCTCAAAGTCGTCTTCTTCGTCTTGCACAGGTGGTGGGGCTTGTGGTTGGGGAGAGCTTGGAGTGTCTTGTCTCTGTGGGTGATCAGCCTGAAGGAAATATGCCCCAGAGGCAATAATAAAGTTATTATTTATTTCCTTATAATCATGATAAATGTTTATTATTCATGCTAGAATTGTATTAACCGAAAACATAATACATGTGTGAATACATAGACAAACAAAGTATCACTAGTATGCCTCTACTTGACTAGCTCGTTAATCAAAGATGGTTATGTTTCCTAACCATGAACAATGAGTTGTTATTTGATTAACGAGATCACATCATTAAGAGAATGATCTGATTGACATGACCCATTCCATTAGCTTAGCACCCGATCATTTAGTATGTTGCTATTGCTTTCTTCATGACTTATACATGTTCCTATAACTATGAGATTATGCAACTCCCGTTTACCGGAGGAACACTTTGGGTACTACCAAACGCCACAACGTAACTGGGTGATTATAAAGGAGTACTACAGGTGTCTCCAAAGGTACATGTTGGGTTGGCGTATTTCGAGATTAGGTTTTGTCACTCCGATTGTCAGAGAGGTATCTCTGGGCCCTCTCGGTAATGCACATCACATAAGCCTTGCAAGCATTGCAACTAATGAGTTAGTTGCGGGATGATGTATTACAGAACGAGTAAAGAGATTTGCCGGTAACGAGATTGACCTAGGTATTGCATACCGACAATCGAATCTCGCGCAAGTAACATACCGATGACAAAGGGAACAACGTATGTTGTTATGCGGTCTGACCGATAAAGATCTTCGTAGAATATGTAGGAGCCAATATGGGCATCCAGGTCCCGCTATGGGTTATTGACCGGAGACGTGTCTCGGTCATGTCTACATTGTTCTCGAACCCGTAGGGTCCGCACGCTTAAGGTTACGATGACAGTTATATTATGAGTTTATGCATTTTGATGTATCGAAGGTTGTTCGGAGTCCCGGATGTGATCACGGACATGACGAGGAGTCTCGAAATGGTCGAGACATAAAGATTGATATATTGGAAGCCTATGTTTGGATATCGGAAGTGTTCCGGGTGAAATCGGGATTTTATCGGAGTACCGGGAGGTTACCGGAACCCCCCGGGAGCTATATGGGCCTTAGTGGGCTTTAGTGGAAAGGAGAAAGGGGCAGCCCAAGGTGGCTGTGCGCCTCCCCCCTTCCCCTAGTCCTATTAGGACTAGGAGAGGTGGCCGGCCCCCTCTCTCTCTTTCCCCCCTCAAGGAGTCCTATTCCAACTAGGATTGGGGGGGGGGAATCCTACTCCCAGAGGGAGTAGGACTCTCCTGGCGCGCCTCCTGTGGCCGGCCAGCCTCCCCCCTCTAATCCTTTATATACTGAGGCAGAGGCACCCCAGAAACACACAAGTTGATCCACGTGATCTATTCCTTAGCCGTGTGCGGTGCCCCCACCCACCATAGTCCTCGATAATACTGTAGCGGAGTTTAGGCGAAGCCCTGCTACTGTAGTACATCAAGATCGTCACCACGCCGTCATGCTGACAGAACTCTTCCCCGACACTTTGCTGGATCGGAGTCCGGGGATCGTCATCGAGCTGAACGTGTGCTCGAACTCGGAGGTGCCGTAGTTTTGGTGCTTGATCGGTTGGATCGTGAAGACGTACGACTACTTCCTCTACGTTGTGTCAACGCTTCCGCAGTCGGTCTGCGTGGGTACGTAGACAGCACTCTCCCCTCTCGTTGCTATGGATCACATGATCTTGCGTGTGCGTAGGAAATTTTTTGAAATTACTACGAAACCCGAACAGTGGCATCCGAGCCTAGGTTATTTATGTTGATGTTATATGCACGAGTAGAACACAAGTGAGTTGTGGGAGATATAAGTCATACTGCCTACCAGCTTGTCATACTTTGGTTCGGCGGCATTGTTGGACGAGACGACCCGGACCAACATTACGCGTACGCTTACGCGAGACCGGTTCCCCCGACGTGCTTTGCACATAGGTGGCTTGCGGGCGACTGTCTCTCCAACTTTAGTTGAACCAAGTATGGCTACGCCCGGTCCTTGCGAAGGTTAAAACGGAGTCTATTTGACAAACTATCGTTGTGGTTTTGATGCGTAGGTGAGATTGGTTCTTGCTTAAGCCCGTAGCAGCCACGTAAAACTTGCAACAACAAAGTAGAAGACGTCTAACTTGTTTTTGCAGGGCATGTTGTGATGTGATATGGTCAAGACATGATGCTGAATTTTATTGTATGAGATGATCATGTTTTGTAACCGAGTTATCGGCAACTAGCAGGAGCCTTATGGTTGTCGTTTTATTGTATGCAATGAAATCATGATGTAATGCTTTACTTTATTACTAAGCGGTAGTGATAGTCGTGGAAGCACAAGCTTGGCGAGACGACAACGATGCTACGATGGAGATCAAGGTGTCACGCCGGTGACGATGGTGATCACGACGGTGCTTCGGAGATGGAGATCACAAGCACGCACTTATATTGATTGCATGTGATGTTTATCCTTTTATGCATCTTATCTTGCTTTGATTGACGGTAGCATTATAAGATGATCTCTCACTAAATTATCAAGAAGTGTTCTCCCCGAGTATGCACCGTTGCGAAAGTTCTTCGTGCTGAGACACCACGTGATGATCGGGTGTGATAGGTTCTACATTCAAATACAACGGGTGCAAAACAGTTGCACATGCGGAATACTCAGGTTATACTTGACGAGCCAAGCATATACAGATATGGCCTCGGAACATGGAGACCGAAAGGTCGAGCATGAATCATATAGTAGATATGATCAACATAACGATGTTCACCATTGAAAACTACTCCATCTCACGTGATGATCGGTTATGGTTTAGTTGATTTGGATCACGTAATCACTTAGAGGATTAGAGGGAAGTCTATCTAAGTGGGAGTTCTTTAATTAATTTGATTAACTGAACTTAAATTTATCATGAAACTTAGTACCTGATTAGTATCTTGCTTATTTATGTTTGATTGTAGATAGATGGCTCGTGCTGTTGTTCCGTTGAATTTTAATGCGTTCCTTGAGAAAGCAAAGTTGAAAGATGATGGTAGCAATTACACGGACTGGGTCCGTAACTTGAGGATTATCCTCATTGCTGCACAGAAGAATTACGTCTTGGAAGCACCGCTGGGTGCCAGGCCTGCTGCAGGAGCAACGCCGGATGTTATGAACGTCTGGCAGAGCAAAGCTGATGACTACTCGATACTTCAGTGTGCCATGCTTTACGGCTTAATATCGGGACTTCAACGACGTTTTGAACGTCATGGAGCATATGAGATGTTCCAGGAGTTGAAGTTAATATTTCAAGCAAATGCCCGAATTGAGAGATATGAAGTCTCCAATAAGTTCTATAGCTGCAAGATGGAGGAGAACAGTTCTGTCAGTGAGCATATACTCAAAATGTCTGGGTATAGTAATCACTTGATTCAATTGGGAGTTAATCTTCCAGATGATTGCGTCATTGACAGAATTCTTCAATCACTGCCACCAAGCTACAAGAGCTTCGTGATGAACTATAATATGCAAGGGATGAACAAGACTATTCCCGAGCTCTTCGCGATGCTGAAAGCTGCGGAGGTAGAAATCAAGAAGGAGCATCAAGTGTTTATGGTCAACAAGACCACTAGTTTCAAGAAAAAGGGCAAAGGGAAGAAGAAGGGGAACTTCAAAAAGAACGGCAAGCAAGTTGCTACTCAAGAGAAGAAACCCAAACCTAGACCTAAGCCTGAAACTGAGTGCTTCTATTGCAAGCAGACTGGTCACTGAAAGCGGAACTGCCCCAAGTAATTGGCGGATAAGAAGGATGGCAAGGTGAACAAAGGTATATGTGATATACATGTTATTGATGTGTACCTTACTAATGCTCGCAGTAGCACCTGGGTATTTGATACTGGTTCTATTGCTAATATTTGCAACTCGAAACAGGGACTATGGATCAAGCAAAGATTGGTTAAGGACGAGGTGACGATGCGCGTGGGAAACGGTTCCAAAGTCGATGTGATCGCATTCGGCTCACTACCTCTACATCTACCTTCGGGATTCTATTAGACCTAAATAATTGTTATTTGGTGCTAGCGTTAAGCATGAACATTATATCTGGATCTTGTTTGATGCGAGATGGTTATTCATTTAAATCAGAGAATAATGGTTGTTCTATTTATATGAGTAATATCTTTTATGGTCATGCACCCTTGAAGAGTGTTCTATTCTTGTTGAATCTCGATAGTAGTAACACACATATTCATAATGTTGAAGCCAAAAGATGCAGAGTTGATAATGAGAGTGCAACTTATTTGTGGCACTGCCGTTTAGGTCATATCGGTGTAAAGCGCATGAAGAAACTCCATTCTGATGGACTTTTGGAACCACTTGATTATGAATCACTTGGTACTTGTGAACCGTGCCTCATGGGCAAGATGACTAAAACACCGTTCTCCGGAACTATGGAGAGAGCAACAGATTTGTTGGAGATCATACATACAGATGTATGTGGTCCGATGAATATTGAGGCTCGTGGCGGATATCGTTATTTTCTCACCTTCACAGATGATTTAAGCAGATATGGGTATATCTACTTAATGAAACATAAGTCTGAAACATTTGAAAAGTTCAAGGAATTTCAGAGTGAAGTTGAAAATCATCGTAACAAGAAAATAAAGTTTCTACGATCTGATCGTGGAGGAGAATATTTGAGTTACGAGTTTGGTGTACAATTTGAAAAATTGTGGAATAGTTTCGCAACTCACGCCACCCGAACACCACAGCGTAATGGTGTGTCCGAACGTCGTAATCGTACTTTACTAGATATGGTGCGATCTATGATGTCTCTTATGGATTTACCGCTATCGTTTTGGGGTTATGCTTTAGAGTGGCTGCATTCACGTTAAATAGGGCACCATCTAAATCCGTTGAGACGACACCATATGAACTGTGGTTTTGGCAAGAAACCAAAGTATCGTTTCTTAAAGTTTGGGGCTGCGATGCTTATGTGAAAAAGCTTCAACCTGATAAGCTCGAACCCAAATCGGAGAAATGTGTCTTCATAGGATACGCAAAGGAGACTGTTGGGTACACCTTCTATCACAGATCCGAAGGCAAGCTTCGTTGCTAAGAATGGATCCTTTCTAGAGAAGGAGTTTCTCTCGAAAGAAGTGAGTGGGAGGAAAGTAGAACTTGATGAGGTAAACTGTACCTGCTCCCTTATTGGAAAGTAGTACATCACAGAAAACTGTTTCAGTGACACCTACACCAGTTAGTGAGGAAGCTAATGATGATGATCATGAAACTTCAGAACAAGATACTACTGAACCTCGTAGATCAACCAGAGTAAGATCCGCACCAGAGTGGTACGGTAATCCCGTTCTGGAAGTCATGCTACTAGATCATGATGAACCTACGAACTATGAAGAAGCGATGGTGAGCCCAGATTCCGCAAAGTGGCTTGAAGCCATGAAATCTGAGATGGGATCCATGTATGAGAACAAAGTATGGACTTTGGTTGACTTGCCACGTGATCGGCAAGCAATTGAGAATAAATGGATCTTCAAGAAGAAGACTGACGCTGACGGTAATATTACTGTCTACAAAGCTCGACTTGTCGCAAAAGGGTTTCGGCAAGTTCAAGGGATTGACTACGATGAGACCTTCTCACCCGTAGCGATGCTTAAGTCTGTCCGAATCATGTTAGCAATTGCCGCATTTTATGATTATGAAATTTGGCAGATGGATGTCAAAACTGCATTCCTGAATGGATTTCTGGAAGAAGAGTTGTATATGATGCAACCAGAAGGTTTTGTCGATCCAAAGGGAGCTAACAAAGTGTGCAAGCTCCAGCGATCCATTTATGGACTGGTGCAAGCCTCTCGGAGTTGGAATAAACGCTTTGATAGTGTGATCAAAGCATTTGGTTTTATACAGACTTTCGGAGAAGCCTGTATTTACAAGAAAGTGAGTGGGAGCTCTGTAGCATTTCTGATATTATATGTGGATGACATATTACTGATTGGAAATGATATAGAATTTCTGGATAGCATAAGGGATACTTGAATAGAGTTTTTCAATGAAAGACCTGAACGCGCTCCCGCCTCGCACACCGCTCGCTCACTCAGCGCCCCATCCCTCGCATCCACCTCAGCCCATACCCCGCTCAACCGACACTATCACCCCCTCTGCGCCACTCGTCCACCACAGCACATACACCCCTTCGACAACACGCTTTGAAAAAGCTTCATAAATGGATCAACCGCAAACGCAAAAGGGTCTCTTGCCTGCCCTATTACACAGGTGTGAAATCTTGAGAACGACTCACACCACGCCGCGACCCACTGCCAGACCAGGATAGACAGCCCATCCCGACACCAAGACGTTCCCCTATGCCTTCACCATCAGGCTCCTATCCTCCCCTACCCCGCCGCTCGCCTCGTGTCCCACGACGTGATCGCTGCGCCTTCCGCTAATACCCAGTCTTACGCCAGCGCACGGCTCACCCCCCCCCCACAACGTCACACTCCCCGCGCCAGTGCCCGACCTCACTGCGCCCACCAACCCACCCTCCCAACGCACTCACACCCCCACCGCACCCACAGCGCCAACCTGCCTTTCTCCTCTCGTCCACCTCACTCGCGCACCCCGCTCGCACACACACCGCAGCCTCCCATCGTACAAACGCGGCTCCACCGCCTCTGACCCCCCCGCACCCCCACCTCCGACCACCACTCGCATCCCCCGCACACCTCTACCTCCCACCACTCCGCACACCCGGACTCACTCTCTCTCACACACGCGCCTCGCCGCACGCGTCACGCTCCATGGCTCCACCCTCCCTACCACCCCCCCCCACGCGCTCCGCTCACCGCGCGCGCCACCTCCTCCACACCTCCCGTGACCCACCCGGCACTCCACCACCCACCCACCCACCTCTTCCCGCGCCCCCCAGCCAGCGACCACCCCCCCCACACCCCGCCACGCGATATCACCCCGGAGCTCTCCCACTCCCCACGCACCCTCACCGCGCTCGCTCCCCACTCACCTCACTCGCCCCTTCCGGCGCTTCCAATACCAACACCTCTCTCTCGTCAACCCACCCTCGGCTCCGCACCCACCACCCCATCTCCCCTCTCCCTCTCTTTCCTCTAGGTGTCATACCTAGTGCATCGGGTCCAATGAAATTTTTGTGACAATACTGGTGCAATTGCCTTGGCAAAGGAATCCAGATTCAACAAGAGACCACAAGCACATCAAGAGACGCTTCAATTCCATCCGGATCTAAGTCCAGGGGAGACATAGAGATTTGCAAGATACATACGGATCTGAATGTTGCAGACCCGTTGACTAAGCCTCTTCCACGAGCAAAACATGATCAGCACCAAGCTCCATGGGTGTTAGAATCATTACGTGTAATCTAGATTATTGACTCTAGTGCAAGTGGGAGACTGAAGGAAATATGCCCTAGAGGCAATAATAAAGTTATTATTTATTTCCTTATATCATGATAAATGTTTATTATTCATGCTAGAATTGTATTAACCGGAAACATAATACATGTGTGAATACATAGACAAACAGAGTGTCACTAGTATGCCTCTACTTGACTAGCTCGTTAATCAAAGATGGTTATGTTTCCTAACCATGAACAAAGAGTTGTTATTTGATTAACGAGGATCACATCCATTAGTTGAATGATCTGATTGACATGACCCATTCCATTAGCTTAGCACCCGATCGTTTAGTATGTTGCTATTGCTTTCTTCATGACTTATACATGTTCCTATGACTATGAGATTATGCAACTCCCGTTTGCCGGAGGAACACTTTGGGTGCTACAAAACGTCACAACGTAACTGGGTGATTATAAAGGAGCATTACAGGTGCTCCAAAGGTAGCTGTTGGGTCCGCGTCTCCCCCGCGCACTCCCCGCCCCCCTCGCTCACTCCCCCAACTCTCGCTCTCCCACGCACTTCTACCTGCCGCCCCCCTCTCCCCGCTCACGCCCTCCCCACCCACACACCCCTCCTCCGCCACCTCTCGCAACCTAACTCACCTGTCTACGCTCTGCACACCTCGCACTCCGCCTCATCCCACCGCCCACACCCACCGCTCACACGGACCCCACCTCCCGGCCTCACCCCCCCCCCCCCCCCCACCCCCCCCCCCCCCCCCCGACATTGAACTAGGTATTGGAGATACCGACGATCGAATCTCGGGCAAGTAACATACCGATGACAAAAGGAACAACGTATGTTGTTATGCGGTCTGACCGATAAAGATCTTCGTAGAATATGTAGGAGCCAATATGGGCAACCAGGTCCCGCTATTGGTTATTGACCGGAGACGTGTCTCGGTCATGTCTACATTGTTCTCGAACCGTAGGGTCCGCACGCTTAACGTTACGATGACAGTTATTATGAGTTTATGCATTTTGATGTACCGAAGTTAGTTCGGAGTCCCGGATGTGATCACGGACATGACGAGGAGTCTCGAAATGGTCGAGACATAAACATTGATATATTGGATGGCTATATTCGGACACCGGAATTGTACCGGGTGATTTCGGAGAAAACCAGAGTGCCGGAGGGGTTACCGGAACCCCCCGGGGAAGTAATGGGCCTTATTGGGCCTGAGGGGATAGAGAGGGCAGCAGCCCAGGAGGTGGCGCCCCCCCCCCATGGGGAGTCCGAATTGGACTAGGGAGGGGGCCGCGGCCCCTCTTTCCCTCTCCCTCTCCCTCTCTTTCCTTCCCCCTTAAGTTTCCTAATTGGATTAGGAAAGGGGATTCCTACTCCCGCTAGGAGGAGGACTCCCCCTCCCCTTGGCGCGCCCCATAGGGCCGGCCGGCCTCCCCCTTGCTCCTTTATATAAGGGGGCAGGGGGGCACCCTAGGACACACAAGTTGATCCTCGTGATCGTTCCTTAGACGTGTGAGGTGCCCCCTGCCACCATATTCCACCTCGGTCATATCGTTATAGTGCTTAGGCGAAGCCCTGCGTCGGTAGAACATCATCATCGTCACCACGCCGTTGTGCTGACGAAACTCATCCCCGAAGCTTTGCTGGATCGGAGCCCGGGGAGCGTCGTCGAGCTGTACGTGTGCTAAGAACTCGGAGGTGCCGGAGTAACGGTGCTTGGATCGGTCAGATCGGGAAGAAGACGTACGACTACTTCCTCTATGTTGTGTCAACGCTTCCGTTGCGATCTACAAGGGTACATAGATCATACTCTCCCCTCTCGTTGCTGTGCATCACCATGATCTTGCGTGTGCGTAGGAAAATTTTGAAATTACTACGTTCCCCAATAAGTCCACCATACCTACCTATATACGGTATCTACTTGCCATTCCAAGTAAATTTGTATGTGCCAAACTCTAAACCTTCAAATAAACATTATGTTTTGTATGCTCGAATAGCTCATGTATCAACTAGGGTTGTCTGTATCTTCCATGCTAGGTGGGTTATTCTCAAGAGGAGTGGACTCCGCTCCTCACTCACGAGAAAATGGCTGGTCATCGGGATGCCCAGTCCCATGCTTTATGCAAATCAAATCAAAATAACTGCAAACAAAGCTCCCGCGGGACTCTTTTTAGTTGGAGGCACTCGTTGTTTCGAGCAAGCCATGGATTGATGCTTGTTGGTGGAGGGGGAGTATAAACTTTACCATTCTATTTGGGAACCGCCTATAATGTGTGTAGCATGGAAGATATCGAGATCTCTCGGTTGTTATGTTTACAATGAAAGTATACGGCTCAAAATATTATTCATATCTATTTCAAAATCGAGCTCTGGAACCTCTACAAATCCCTGCTTCCCTCTGCGAAGGGCCTATCTATTTACTTTTATGTTGAGTCATCATCCTCTTATTAAAAAGCACCAGTTGGAGAGCACCTCTATCATTTGCATCCATTACTGTTAGTTTACATTGAGTATGCTGTGGTTGGATCTCTTTTACCATGAATTACAATGTCTAGTCAGTCCTTGATCTTTAAAGGTGCTCTGCATTAATGTTTTGCAGTCTCAGAAAGGGCTAGCAAGATACCATCTTGTTATATCATATTATGATTGTTTTGAGAAAGTGTTGTCATCCGAGATGTATTATTATTGCTCGATACTTGATTATGCCATTGTGTCGAATTATTGTGAATATGGTTAGTTCATAATATTTGCTGAAAACTTGAATGCTGGCTTTACATATTTATAAGAACAAGAGCAAACAGAGTTTGTAAAAGTTTTTCTTTATCACTTTCAGTTTATCAACTGAATTGCTTGAGGACAAGCAAAGGTTTAAGCTTGGGGGAGTTGATACGTCTCCGTCGTATCTACTTTTCCAAACACTTTTGCCCTTGTTTAGGACTCTAACTTGCATGATTTGAATGGAACTAACCCGGACTGACGTTGTTTTCAGCAGAATTTCCATGGTGTTATTTTTGTGCAGAAATAAAAGTTCTCAGAATGACCTGAAAATCAAAAGAGATTATTTTTGGACTATATAAAAAATACTGGAAGAAGAATCCACGTCAGGGGGCCCACACCCTATCCACGAGGGTGGGGGCACACCTACCCCCCTAGGTGCGCCCCCTGCCTCATGGGCCCCGTGACGCTCCACCGACCTTAACTCCAACTCCATATATTCGTGTTCGGGGAGAAAAAATTAGAGAGAAGGATTCATCGCGTTTTAAGATACGGAGCCACCACCAAGCCCTAAACTCTCTCGGGAGGGCTGATCTAGAGTCCGTTCGGGGCTCCGGAGAGGGGAATCCATCGCCATCGTCATCATCAACCTTCCTCCATCACCAATTTCATGATGCTCACCGCCGTGCATGAGTAATTCCATAGTAGGATTGCTGGATGGTGATGGGTTGCATGAGATTTATCATGTAATCGAGTTAGTTTTGTTAGGGTTTGATCCCTAGTATCCACTATGTTCTGAGATTGATGTTGCTATGACTTTGCTATACTTAATGCTTGTCACTAGGGCCCGGGTGCCATGATTTCGGATCTGAACCTATTATGTCTTCATGAATATATGTGAGTTCTTGATCCTATCTTGCAAGTCTATAGTCACCTATTATGTGTTATGCTCCGTTAACCCCGAAGTGACAATAATCGGGATACTTACCGGTGATGACCGTAGTTTGAGGAGTTCACGTATTCACTATGTGTTAATGCTTTGGTCCGGTACTCTATTAAAAGGAGACCTTAATATCCCTTAGTTCCCAATAGGACCCCGCTGCCACGGGAGAGTAGGACGAAAGATGTCATGCAAGTTCTTTTCCATAAGCACGTATGACTATATACGGAATACATGCCTACATTACATTGATGAATTGGAGCTAGTTCTGTATCACCCTATGTTATAATTGTTGCATGATCGATCGCATCCGGCATAATTCTCCATCACCGATCCAATGCCTACGAGCTTTTCCATATATTGTTCTTCGCTTATTTACTTTTCCGATGCTACTGTTACAATCACTACAAAACCCAAAAACGTTACTTTTGCTACCATTACTTTTTGCCACTGTTACCACTACTATCATATTACTTTCTACTAAATACCTTGCTACAGATATTAAGTTTCAAGGTGTGGTTGAATTGACAACTCAGCTACTAATACTTGAGAATATTCTTTGGCTCCCCTTGTGTCGAATTAATAAATTTGGGTTGAATACTCTACCCTCAAAAATTGTTGCGATCCCCTATACTTGTGGGTTATCAGGTGGCTATATATACCCCTCGCCCACGAGCAGAGCACTCCACACTGCTCTATTTTTTCTGGCCGGCGTGGGGAGAGCTTTGTGGTGCTCTAGCTAAGCTTTCTCCTCTCAAAGCTCGACCTCCAAGCTCCATTTTCCCCAAGATTTGTCTAGGTTTAGCGGTCTGTCACGTCTCGTCCCCGTCTTCACCTCCGTCGATCGCTCACGCCGATATCATCGCCTGCACCACCGTGGTGAGCCTCTTGTTCTTATCTTCTTCTAAAAGAAAAAATTCTTACTTTAAATAGATACTTGTCTAATTTTCTTACTTTTATTATTGCTTGTTATTATATAGTGCGATGGTTTTGGTATCCGCCCCCGTCAGCCCTCGTCCTGTCTATGATTCGGATGTGGTATATATTATCTTTTATAACTATTTGGTTCATTTATTTTTTATGACAATTATGCCCATCAAGTTGACATAGATTTTATTTATCTAGGAGGTAGTTGAACCGGAAATTCCAACCGACCCTATTGTCGAGAGGTTAAATTTAATTGAAGAAGAAAACAATTATTTGAAGGAAAAACTATAAAAATTTAGGAGGACAAGATGACATTGGAGTTGCATGTTGCGGATGTCCTCGATGATCACAAGATCAAGATGGATGCAATGCGGTTGAAGATTAGAAAGATCAGAAAATATGCCATTCGTACCGAGGCTTGGTATCATTATGTTGTTGGATCAATTGTTACCTTGGTTGTTGTAAGTGCATCTAGTGCCACCCCTAGTTGGTTTTGGAGTATTGACGACCGCTTCAGAACTGAAGAAGACGAGGACTGCCGAGGCTGAAGCCAGAAAGAGGAAAAATCATGATGCTTCTGATGTCGCTCCCTCCAAGAAGAAGCGCAGAACCAAGAAAGATTGGGCTGCTCCCACAGAGCCCCTTATTGTAGAACCCATCTCTGTTGCTCGCCCTGATTCCTCGCATCAAGAACGACGGATAGTAGTTCATGAGCCTGCTTCCACAGAGGCTCCTGAAGCTGAAGACATTCCGGCAGTTGACCCCACCGCTGCTGAAGACATTGGTCACCATGACAATGTTGAAGATGATGAAGTCCTTCCTCAGATCGAGCACCAACTAGTATCATCGCCTGTGCTCACGCACAGTGAACTCATCAGCATTGGTCGTCCTCTGACGCCAACTGCTCAGGATGCATCGTGGGCTGTGTTCGGGTTTCGTAGTAATTTCAAAAAAATTCCTACGCACACGCAAGATCATGTGATGCATAGCAACAGAGGGGAGAGTGCTGTCTACGTACCCACGCAGACCGACTGCGGAAGCGTTGACACAACGTAGAGGAAGTAGTCGTACGTCTTCACGATCCAACCGATCAAGCACCAAAACTACGGCACCTCCGAGTTCGAGCACACGTTCAGCTCGATGACGATCCCCGGACTCCGATCCAGCAAAGTGTCGGGGAAGAGTTCTGTCAGCACGACGGCGTGGTCACGATCTTGATGTACTACAGCAGTAGGGCTTTGCCTAAACTCCGCTACAGTATTATCGAGGACTATGGTGGCTGGGGGCACCGCACGCAGCTAAGGAATAGATCACGTGGATCAACTTGTGTGTTTCTGGGGTGCCTCTGCCTCAGTATATAAAGGATTAGAGGGGGGAGGCTGGCCGGTCACAGGAGGCGCGCCAGGAGAGTCCTACTCCCTCTGGGAGTAGGATTCCCCCCCCCCCCAATCCTAGTTGGAATAGGACTCCTTGAGGGGGAAAGAGAGAGAGGGGGCCGGCCACCTCTCCTAGTCCTAATAGGACTAGGGGAAGGGGGAGGCGCACAGCCACCTTGGGCTGCCCCTTTCTCCTTTCCACTAAAGCCCACTAAGGCCCATATAGCTCCCGGGGGGTTTCGGTAACCTCCCGGTACTCTGGTAAAATCCTGATTTCACCCGGAACACTTCCGATATCCAAACATAGGCTTCCAATATATCAATCTTTACGTCTCGACCATTTCGAGACTCCTCGTCATGTCCGTGATCACATCCGGGACTCCGAACAACCTTCGGTACATCAAAATGCATAAACTCATAATATAACTGTCATCGTAACCTTAAGCGTGCGGACCCTATGGGTTCGAGAACAATGTAGACATGACCGAGAAACGTCTCCGGTCAATAACCAATAGCGGGACCTGGATGCCCATATTGGCTCCTACATATTCTACGAAGATCTTTATCGGTCAGACCGCATAACAACATACGTTGTTCCCTTTGTCATCGGTATGTTAATTGCCCGAGATTCGATCGTCGGTATCCAATACCTAGTTCAATCTCGTTACCGGCAAGTCTCTTTACTCGTTCTGTAATACATCATCCTGCAACTAACTCATCAGTTGCAATGCTTGCAAGGCTTATGTGATGTGCATTACCGAGAGGGCCCAGAGATACCTCTCCGACAATCGGAGTGACAAAACCTAATCTCGAAATACGCCAACCGAACATGTACCTTTGGAGACACCTGTAGTACTCCTTTATAATCACCAAGTTACGTTGTGACGTTTGGTAGTACCCAAAGTGTTCCTCCGGTAAACGGGAGTTGCATAATCTCATAGTTTATAGGAACATGTATAAGTCATGAAGAAAGCAATAGCAACATACTAAACGATCGGGTGCTAAGCTAATGGAATGGGTCATGTCAATCAGATCATTCTCTTAATGATGTGATCACGTTAATCAAATAACAACTCATTGTTCATGGTTAGGAAACATAACCATCTTTGATAACGAGCTAGTCAAGTAGAGGCATACTAGTGACACTTTGTTTGTCTATGTATTCACACATGTATTATGTTTCCGGTTAATAAAATTCTAGCATGAATAATAAACATCTATCATGATTATAAGGAAATAAATAATAACTTTATTATTGCCTCTAGGGCATATTTCCTTCTGTCTCCCACTTGCACTAGAGTCAATAATCTAGATTACACCGTAATGATACTAACACCCATGGAGCCTTGGTGCTGATCATGTTTTTCTCGTGGTAGAGGCTTAGCCAACGGGTCTGCAACATTCAGATCCGTATGTATCTTGCAAATCTCTATGTCTCCCACCTGGACTAGATCCCGGATGGAATTGAAGCATCTCTTGATGTGCTTGGTTCTCTTGTGAAATCTGGATTCCTTTGCCAAGGCAATTGCACCAGTATTGTCACAAAAGATTTTCATTGGACCCGATGCACTAGGTATGACACCTAGATCGGATATGAACTCTTTCATCCAAACTCCTTCGTTCGCTGCTTCCGAAGCAGCTATGTACTCCGCTTCACATGTAGATCCTGCTACGACGCTTTGTTTAGAACTGCACCAACTGACAGCTCCACCATTTAATGTAAACACGTATCCGGTTTGCGATTTAGAATCGTCCGGATCAGTGTCAAAGCTTGCATCAACGTAACCTTTTACGACGAGCTCTTTGTCACCTCCATATACGAGAAGCATATCCTTAGTCCTTTTCAGGTATTTCAGGATGTTCTTGACCGCTGTCTAGTGATCCACTCCTGGATTACTTTGGTACCTCCCTGCTAGACTTATAGCAAGGCACACATCGGGTCTGGTACACAGCATTGCATACATGATAGATCCTATGGCTGATGCATAAGGAACATCTTTCATATTCTCTCTATCTTCTGCAGTGGTCGGGCATTGAGTCTTACTCAACTTCACACCTTGTAACACAGGCAAGAATCCTTTCTTTGCTTGATCCATTTTGAACTTCTTCAAAATCTTGTCAAGGTATGTGCTTTGTGAAAGTACAATTAAGCGTCTTGATCTATCTCTATAGATCTTTATGCCTAATATGTAAGCAGCTTCACCGAGGTCTTTCATTGAAAAACTCTTATTCAAGTCTCCCTTTATGCTATCCAGAAATTCTATATCATTTCCAATTAGTAATATGTCATCCACATATAATATCAGAAATGCTACAGAGCTCCCACTCACTATCTTGTAAATACAGGCTTCTCCGAAAGTCTGTATAAAACCAAATGTTTTGATCACACTATCAAAGAGTTTATTCCAACTCCGAGAGGCTTGCACCAGTCCATAAATGGATCGCTGGAGCTTGCACACTTTGTTAGCTCCTTTTGGATCGACAAAACCTTCTGGTTGCATCATATACAACTCTTCTTCCAGAAATCCATTCAGGAATGCAGTTTTGACATCCATTTGCCAAATTTCATAATCATAAAATGCGGCAATTGCTAACATGATTCGGACAGACTTAAGCATCGCTACGGGTGAGAAGGTCTCATCGTAGTCAATCCCTTGAACTTGCCGAAAACCTTTTGCGACAAGTCGAGCTTTGTAGACAGTAATATTACTGTCAGCGTCAGTCTTCTTCTTGAAGATCCATTTATTCTCAATTGCTTGCCGATCAGCGGGCAAGTCAACCAAAGTCCATACTTTGTTCTCATACATGGATCCCATCTTAGATTTCATGGCTTCAAGCCATTTTGTGGAATCTGGGCTCACCATCGCTTCTTCATAGTTCGTAGGTTCATCATGATCTAGTAGCATGACTTCCAGAACAGGATTACCGTACCACTCTGGTGCAGATCTCACTCTGGTTGATCTACGAGGTTCAGTAGTATCTTGATCTAAAGTTTCATGATCATCATCATTAGCTTCCTCACTTACTCGTGTAGGTGTCACTGAAACAGTTTTCTGTGATGTACTACTTTCCAATAAGGGAGCAGGTACAGTTACCTCATCAAGTTCTACTTTCCTCCCACTCACTTCTTTCGAGAGAAACTCCTTCTCTAGAAAGGATCCATTCTTAGCAACGAATGTCTTGTCTTCGGATCTGTGATAGAAGGTGTACCCAATAGTCTCCTTTGGGTATCCTATGAAGACACATTTCTCGATTTGGGTTCGAGCTTATCAGGTTGAAGCTTTTTCACATAAGCATCGCAGCCCCAAACTTTAAGAAACGACAACTTTGGTTTCTTGCCAAACCATAGTTCATAAGGCGTCGTCTCAACGGATTTTGATGGTGCCCTATTTAACGTGAATGCGGCCGTCTCTAGAGTGTATCCCCAAAATGATAGCGGTAAATCAGTAAGAGACATCATAGATCGCACCATATCTAGTAAAGTACGATTTCGACGTTCGGACACACCATTACGCTGTGGTGTTCCGGGTGGCGTGAGTTGCGAAACTATTCCACAATTTTTCAAATGTACACCAAACTCGTAACTCAAATATTCTCCTCCACGATCAGATCGTAGAAACTTTATTTTCTTGTTACAATGATTTTCAACTTCACTCTGAAATTCTTTGAACTTTTCAAATGTTTCAGACTTATGTTTCATTAAGTAGATATACCCATATCTGCTTAAATCATCTGTGAAGGTGAGAAAATAACGATATCCGCCACGAGCCTCAACATTCATCGGACCACATACATCTGTATGTATGATTTCCAATAAATCTGTTGCTCTCTCCACAGTACCGGAGAACGGCGTTTTAGTCATCTTGCCCATGAGGCACGGTTCGCAAGTACCAAGTGATTCATAATCAAGTGATTCCAAAAGTCCATCAGTATGGAGTTTCTTCATGCGCTTTATACCGATATGACCTAAACGGCAGTGCCACAAATAAGTTGCACTATCATTATCAACTCTGCATCTTTTGGCTTCAACATTATGAATATGTGTATCACTACTATCGAGATTCATCAAAAATAGACCACTCTTCAAAGGTGCATGACCATAAAAGATATTACTCATATAAATAGAACAACCATTATTCTCTGATTTAAATGAATAACCGTCTCGCATTAAACAAGATCCAGATATAATGTTCATGCTCAACGCTGGCACCAAATAACAATTATTTAGGTCTAATACTAATCCTGAAGGTAGATGTAGAGGTAGTGTGCCCACCGCGATCACATCGACTTTGGAACCATTTCCCACGCGCATCGTCACCTCGTCCTTTGCCAGTGTTCGCTTAATCCGTAGTCCCTGTTTTGAGTTGCAAATATTAGCAACAGAACCAGTATCAAATACCCAGGTGCTACTGCGAGCTCTAGTAAGGTACACATCAATAACATGTATATCACATATACCTTTGTTCACCTTGCCATCCTTCTTATCCGTCAAATACTTGGGGCAGTTCCGCTTCCAGTGACCAGTCTGCTTGCAGTAGAAGCACTCAGTTTCAGGCTTAGGTCCAGACTTGGGTTTCTTCTCTTGAGTAGCAACTTG
Source organism: Triticum urartu (assembly GCF_003073215.2). Lineage (NCBI taxonomy): Eukaryota > Viridiplantae > Streptophyta > Magnoliopsida > Poales > Poaceae > Triticum > Triticum urartu. Next base: position 470,552,421 of record NC_053022.1, read on the forward strand.
CTTGCCGTTCTTCTTGAAGTTCCCCTTCTTCTTCCCTTTGCCCTTTTTCTTGAAACTAGTGGTCTTGTTGACCATCAACACTTGATGCTCCTTCTTGATTTCTACCTCCGCTGCTTTGAGCATTGCGAAGAGCTCGGGAATAGTCTTATTCATCCCTTGCATATTATAGTTCATCACGAAGCTCTTGTAGCTTGGTGGCAGTGATTGGAGAATTCTGTCAATGACGCAATCATCTGGAAGATTAACTCCCAATTGAATCAAGTGATTATTATACCCAGACATTTTGAGTATATGCTCACTGACAGAACTGTTCTCCTCCATCTTGCAGCTATAGAATTTATTGGAGACTTCATATCTCTCAATCCAGGCATTTGCTTCAAATATTAACTTCAACTCCTGGAACATCTCATATGCTCCATGACGTTCAAAACGTCGTTGAAGTCCCGATTCTAAGCCGTAAAGCATGGCACACTGAACTATCGAGTAGTAATTTTCAACGGAACAACAGCACGAGCTATCTATCTACAATCAACATAAACAAGCAAGATACTATCAGGGACTAAGTTCATGATAAATTTAAGTTCAATTAATCATATTACTTAAAAACTCCCACTTAGATAGACATCCCTCTAATCTTCTAAGTGATCACGTGATCCAAATCAACTAAACCATAACCGATCATCACATGAGATGGATTAGTCTTCAATGGTGAACATCATTATGTTGATCATATCTACTATATGATTCATGCTCGACATTTCGGTCTACGTGTTCCGAGGCCATATCTGCATATGCTAGGCTCATCAAGTATAACCCGAGTATTCTGCGTGTGCAAAACTGGCTTGCACCCGTTGTAGATGGACGTAGAGCTTATCACACCCGATCATCACGTGGTGTCTGGGCATGACGAACTTTGGCAACGGTGCATACTCAGGGAGAACACTTCTTGATAATTTAGTGAGAGATCATCTTATAATGCTACCGTCAATCAAAGCAAGATAAGATGCATAAAAGATAAACATCACTTGCAATCAATATAAGTGATATGATATGGCCATCATCATCTTGTGCCTGTGATCTCCATCTCCGAAGCACCGTCATGATCACCATCGTCACCGGCGTGACACCTTGATCTCCATCGTAGCATCGTTGTCGTCTCGCCAATCTTATGCTTCCACGACTATCGCTACCGCTTAGTGATAAAGTAAAGCATTACATCGCGATTGCATTGCATTCAATAAAGCGACAACCATATGGCTCCTGCCAGTTGCCGATAACTCGGTTACAAAACATGATCATCTCATACAATAAAATTTAGCATCATGTCTTGACCATATCACATCACAACATGCCCTGCAAAAACAAGTTATACGTCATCTACTTTGTTGTTGCAAGTTTTACGTGGCTGCTACGGGCTTAAGCAAGAACCAATCTCACCTACGCATCAAAACCACAACGATAGTTTGTCATGTTGATGCCGTTTTAACCTTCGCAAGGACCGGGCGTAGCCACACTTGGTTCAACTAAAGTTGGAGAGACTATCGCCCGCAAGCCACCTATGTGCAAAGCACGTCGGGAGAACCGGTCTCGCGTAAGCATACGCATAATGTTGGTCCGGGTCGTCTCGTCCAACAATACCGCCGAACCAAAGTATGACATGCTGGTAGGCAGTATGACTTATATCGCCCAGAACTCACTTGTGTTCTACTCGTGCAAATAACATCAAACCATAAAACCTGGCTCTGATGCCACTGTTGGGGAACGTAGTAATTTCAAAATTTTCCTACGCACACGCAAGATCATGGTGATGCACAGCAACGAGAGGGGAGAGTATGATCTACGTACCCTTGTAGATCGCAACGGAAGCGTTGACACAACATAGAGGAAGTAGTCGTACGTCTTCTTCCCGATCCGACCGATCCAAGCACCGTTACTCCGGCACCTCTGAGTTCTTAGCACACGTACAGCTCGAGGACGCTCCCCGGGCTCCGATCCAGCAAAGCTTTGGGGATGAGTTCCGTCAGCACAACGGCGTGGTGACGATGATGATGTTCTACCGACGCAGGGCTTCGCCTAAGCACTACAACGATATGACCGAGGTGGAATATGGTGGCAGGGGGCACCTCACACGGCTAAGGAACGATCACGAGGATCAACTTGTGTGTCCTAGGGTGCCCCCTTCCCCCGTATATAAAGGGGCAAGGGGGAGGCCGGCCGGCCCTATGGGGCGCGCCAAGGGGAGGGGGAGTCCTCCTCCTAGTGGGAGTAGGACTCCCCTTTGCTAATCCAATTAGGAAACTTAAGGGGGAAGGAAAGAGAGGGAGAGGGAGAGGGAAAGAGGGGCCGCGCCCCCCTCCCTAGTCCAATTCGGACTCCCCATGGGGGGGGCGCCACCTCCTGGGCTGTTGCCCTCTCTCTCCCCTCAGGCCCAATAAGGCCCATTACTTCCCCGATGGGTTCCGGTAACCCCTCTGGCACTCCGGTTTTCTCCGAAATCACCCGGAACAATTCTGGTGTCCGAATATAGCCATCCAATATATCAATCTTTATGTCTCGACCATTTTGAGACTCCTCGTCATGTCCGTGATCACATCTGGGACTCCGAACTAACTTCGGTACATCAAAATGCATAAACTCATAATAACTGTCATCGTAACGTTAAGCGTGCAGACCCTACGGTTCGAGAACAATGTAGACATGACCGAGACACGTCTCCGGTCAATAACCAATAGCGGGACCTGGATGCCCATATTGGCTCCTACATATTCTACGAAGATCTTTATCGGTCAGACCGCATAACAACATACGTTGTTCCTTTTGTCATCGGTATGTTACTTGCCCGAGATTCGATCGTCGGTATCCAATACCTAGTTCAATCTCGTTACCGGCAAGTCTCTTTACTCGTTCCGTAATACATCATCTCACAACTAACATATTAGTTGCAATGCTTGCATGGCTTATGTGATGTGCATTACCGAGAGGGCCCAGATACACCTCTCCGACAATCGGAGTGACAAATCCTAATCTCGAAATACGCCAACCCAACATCTACCTTTGGAGACACCTGTAATGCTCCTTTATAATCACCCGGTTATGTTGTGACGTTTGGTAGCACCCAAAGTGTTCCTCCGGCAAACGGGAGTTGCATAATCTCATAGTCATAGGAACATGTATAAGTCATGAAGAAAGCAATAGCAACATACTAAACGATCGGGTGCTAAGCTAATGGAATGGGTCATGTCAATCAGATCATTCAACTAATGATGTGATCCCGTTAATCAAATAACAACTCTTTTGTTCATGGTTAGGAAACATAACCATCTTTGATTAACGAGCTAGTCAAGTAGAGGCATACTAGTGACACTTTGTTTGTCTATGTATTCACACATGTATTATGTTTCCGGTTAATACAATTCTAGCATGAATAATAAACATTTATCATGAAATAAGGAAATAAATAATAACTTTATTATTGCCTCTAGGGCATATTTCCTTAGGACTCATATGGAATAACTTTGGGGTTTATGGAGTTCGATGCACAAGCAGTATTCCCGCTTAGTACAAGTGAAGGCTAGAAAAAGAATGGGAAGCGACTAGCTAGAGAGCGACAACAGTCATGAACATGCATTAAAATTAATCAACACCGGATGCAAGCATGAGTAGGATATAATTCACCATGAACATAAATATCGTAGAGGCTATGTTGATTTTGTTTCAACTACATGCGTGAACATGTGCCAAGTCAGGCCACTCGAATCATTCAAAAGAGGATACCACCCTATCATACCACATCACAACCATTTTAATAGCATGTTGGCACGCAAGGTAAACCATTATAAACTCCTAGCTAATTAAGCATGGCATAAGCAACTACAATCTCTAATTTTCATTGCAAACTTGTTTCTTTCATAATAGGCTGAATCAGGAACGATGAACTAATCATATTTACAAAAACAAGAGAGGTCGAGTTCATACCAGTTTTTCTCATCTCAATAAGTTCATCATATAATCATCATTATTGCCTTTCACTTGCACGACCGAATAGTGTGGATAATAATAATAGTGCACGTGCATTGGACTAAGCTGGAATCTGCAAGCATTCAATTCAAGAGAGAAGACAAGTTAATATGGGCTCTTCGTTAGATCAACAATAATGCATATGAGAGCCACTCATCATTTTCATTATGGTCTTCTCCTCTCGGCCCCCAAAGAGCAAGAAAAGAAAAAAACTATTTACACGGGAAAGCTCCCAACAAGCAAAAAGAAGAACGAGAAATCTTTTTGGGTTTTCTTTTTAATTACTACCACTATAGGCATGGAAAGTAAACTAACTAAAAGCTACAACTAATTTTTTGGTTTTTCTTAAGGTTTATCAAACACACAAGAAGAAAGCATAAAAGGGAAATAAACTAGCATGGATATTACAATGAAAAAGTACGAGCACCGACAAGTGGCATGAGTGTGTGAGCAGGAATGTAATGTCGGTGAGAAGTACGTACTCCCCCAAGCTTAGGCTTTTGGCCTAAGTTGGTCTATGGCCATGGCTGGCCTAGCATACTCCAAAGTTATAGTCGGGGTCATATTGAGAAGGATCCTCCTGGTGCCACTGGTTGGCGATCTCTTCCGGATTCCATTAATAAATAGACTTCGGGTGAGGATCAAATTGTGGTTCCGGCTCTGGCTCTGTAGCTGGTGTGGGGTTTCGGTAGGTGTGAATGGCCTCCGGCGGAACAAGGTACTTGCATGCAGATAAGTCAAACAAGGAAGGAGCAGAAAAGTAATAGTCTCAGGGTGATTTTTATCAAATATCAGCTTGTAATTAAGCATCTTTTCCATATTCTTAATGATACAATCATGTGCTGCCATACTCTTATAGTCTAGAAAAACAGGAGGCAACACCTTTTCTTCTTTCTCATAATGCCTAATAGGTATGTTAAAATGTGCAGCGAGGCGCGAGGCGAAGTTACCTCCCAAGATGGGGCCCTTCATACGGTTAAGATTTAACCGCTTTGCAACATTAGCGCCCAAACTAAATGTTTCATCACGGAACAAGGCATGGCACAAAATAACAATATCATGGGCACTAAGGTTGCCATAGTTTCCGCGACCAATTAAGCATCTACTAGCAAATATTGCAAAGTAACGTAAAACAGGAAAATGTATGCTAGTGATTCTTGCATCAGAAACTTTCCTCGTTTCCCCTACAACAATCATATCAATAAATCCCTCCACATCATCACGATGTGGTTCCTCTATGCTGCCCTCAAAAGGTATCAAACAAACCCGACAAAAATCACGAAGTGACATCTCCTTATGCTCATCATATAAATAAAATTCCACCAAAGGTGGTGAGCTCCTAGCATGGAAATGAAAGTTTTGCACAAAGATATTGGTGAGTAAGAGATACTGCTCGCGTTGGTCGTGGAGGAAGGCGGTGAGGCCTGCATTCTCAACCAACTCATAGAAATCATCATAAATCCCGGTTGCTCTGAAGAAATCATCACAAGGCCATTCACAAGGCCGAACCTTCATGGTGCGAGGGAGATTATACTTTGGCTTCTTGTTCTCATCACTTTGTTTATCCTTCGAGCTTCAGGTGGATGAGCCCCTCAAAAATCTCTTCATCTTTTTCTGAAAATTTCTGAAATTTTTAGTAACTTAAAAATAAAAGTGGACCAAACTCAACAAAATTGATAGCAACCACTCCCACAAGTGCCTAGAGACTATATCATGCATTAAAACTACTTTTGACCACATAAATTTGACATGCAAGCTCAAGAATAGGGTCACCTAGGCAGCAAAAATTTGCAATGAATAAAGTATTAGAACAAAAACTAATTTGACCATTGGAGGAGTCACATACCAAAGAACAATCCCCCAAAGTAGTTTTGTGAATGGAGCTTTGAGCTAGGAGATCGAAAATGGCAGTAAGATGAGCTAGAACTAATGCTTGAGCTGGTTGGTGATTTTTTTGGGAGGAAGAAGGAGTGTGTGGTGGCTGGAATAAGTGGAGGGGAGCCACCATGGGCCCACGAGGCAAGGGGCACGCCCTGGACCCTCGTGGCCAGGTGCTTGTTCCCCCTGGTGTGTTCGCAGTGCCAGATATTCTCAAATATTCTAGAAAAAATCATATTTAAATTTCAGGGCATTTGGAGAACTTTTATTTTCGAGGTACTTTTTTATTGCATGGATAAGTCAGAAAACAGACAGAAAATACTATTTTTTCTTTATTAACATAAATAATAGAAAGTAAAAATAGGGTACAGAGAGTTGTGTTTTGTAAATTCATCCATCTCATGCTCATCAAAAGGAACCCATTAACAAGGTTGATCAAGTCTTGTTAACAAACTCATTTAGAATAACATGAAACCGGAGAATTTTCGAATAACACTAGTTTACCTCTACGGGGATATGCACATCCCCAACAATAAGAATATCATATTTCTTCTTGACAGTAGGAAGAGGAAATTCAAAACCTCCAATAGTAATTGTTGAAAATTTTCCAATAGAATTGATAATGTGGACTTGAGGTTGTTTCCTCGGAAAGTGTACCGTATGCTCATTACCATTAACATGAAAAGTGACATTGCCTTTGGTGCAATCAATAACATCCCCTGCAGTATTCAAAAAGGGTCTTCCAAGAATAATAGACATACTATCGTCCTCGGGAATATCAAGAATATCGAAGTCCGTTAAAATAGTAACGTTTGCAACCACAACAGGCACATCCTCACAAATACCGATAGGTATAGCAGTTGATTTGTTAGCCATTTGCAAACATATTTCAGTAGGTGTCAACTTATTCAAATCAAGTCTACGATATAAAGAGAGAGGCATAACACTAACACCAACTCCAAGATCACATAAAGCAGTTTTAACATAGTTTCTTTTAATGGAGCATGGTATAGCTGGTACTCCTGTATCTCCAAGTTTCTTTGGTATTCCACCCTTAAAAGTATAATTAGCAAGTATGGTGAAAATTTCAGCTTCCGATATTTTTCTTTTATTAGTAACAATATCTTTCATGTACTTAGCATAAGGATTCATTTTAAGCATATCAGTCAAACGCATACGCAAAAAGATAGGTCTAATCATCTCAGCAAAGCACTCAAAATCCTCATCATCCATTTTTTTGGATGGTTTAGGAGGAAAAGGCATGGGTTTCTGAACCCATGGTTCTCTTTCTTTACTGTGCTTCCTATCAACAAAGTCTCTCTTATCATAACGTTGATTCTTTGATTGTGGGTTATCCAGATCAACAACAAGTTCAATTTCTACATCATTATTATTGCTAGGTTGAGCATCAACATGAACATCATCATTAACATTATCACTAAGTTCATGTTCATTACCAGATTGTGTTTCAACATCAGAGATAGAAATATCATTAGGATACTCAGGTGTGTCTACAACAGGTTCACTAGAAGCATGCAAAGTCCTCTCATTTTTCTTTTTCTTCCTCTTAGAAGGACTAGGTGAATCAACGTTATTTCTCTAAGAATCTTGCTCAATTCTCTTAGGGTGTCCCTCAGGATACAAAGGTTCCCAAGTCACTTTACCTCCTCTAGTTGCAACTCTAACAACAAAGTCATTATTCTTACTATTCAATTCATTGAACAAATCAATCTGAGCTTTAAGTACTTGTTCTACTTGAGTGGTAACCATAGAAGCATGTTTACTAATAAGTTTAAGTTCACATTTAACACTAGCAATATAATCACTCAAGTGTTCAATCATATAAGCATTGTGTTTCAGTTGTCTACCAAAATAAGCATTAAAATCTTCTTGCTTAACCATAAAGTTATCAAATTCATCTAAGCATTGGCTAGCAAACTTAGCAGGAGGGATTTCAGCTTTATCATATCTATAGGGAGACTTTACCTTTACTACCTGTGTCGGGTTATCGAGACCGTGTATTTCTTCAATAGGTGATGAATTAAGACCATGTATTTCTTCAATAGGAGGTAAATTCTTAACATCTTCAGCTTTTATACCTTTTTGTTTCATTGATTTCTTTGCCTCTTGCATATCTTCAGGACTGAGAAATAGAATACCCCTTTTCTTTAGAGTTGGCTTAGGAGCTGGTTCAGGAAGTTTCCAATTATTTTCATTAGTCAACATATTATTCAATAGCAATTCAGCTTGATCAACTGTTCTTTCCCTGAAAACACAACCAGCACAACTATCCAGGTAATCTCTGGAAGCATCGGTTAGTCCATTATAAAAGATACCAAGTATTTCATTTTTCTTGAGAGGATGATCAGGCAAAGCATTAAGTAATTGGAGAAGCCTCCCCCAAGCTTGTGGGAGACTCTCTTCTTCAATTTGCACAAAATTATATATTTCCCTTAAAGCAACTTGTTTCTTATGAGATGGGAAATATTTAGCAGAGAAGTAATAAATCATATCCTGGGGACTACGCACACAACCAGGATCAAGAGAATTAAACCATATCTTAGCATCACCCTTTAATGAGAATGGACATAATTTAAGGATATACTAGTAGTGAGTTTTCTCATCATTAGTGAACAGGGTAGCTATATCATTTAATTTAGTAAGATGTGCCACAACAGTTTCAGATTCATAGCCATAAAAAGGATCAGATTCAACCAAAGTAATTATATCAGGATCAACTGAGAAACCATAATCCTTATCAGTAATAAAGATAGGTGAAGTAGCATAAGTAGGATCATATTTCATTCTAGCATTCAGAGATTTTTCTTTCAGTTTAGCTAATAGTTTCTTAAGATCAGATCTATCATTGCAAGCTAAGAAGTCTCTAGCAGTTTCTTCATCCATAACATAACCCTCAGGAACAACAGGCAATTCATATCTAGGGGGAGAATCTTCATCATCACTTTCATCAATATTATCAGTTTCAATAATTTCATTCTCTCTAGCCCTAGCAAGTTGTTCATCAAGAAATTCACCTAGTGGCACAATAGTATCAAGCATAGAAGTAGTTTCATCATAAGTATCATGCAAAGCAGAAGTGGCATCATCAATAACATGCGACATATCAGAATTAATAGCAGAAGCAGGTTTAGGTGTCGCAAGCTTACTCAAAACAGAAGGTGAATCAAGTGGAGAGCTAGATGGCAGTTCCTTACCTCCCCTCGTAGTTGAGGGAAAAATCTTGGTTCTTTGATCTTTCAAGTTCTTCATAGCGATAAGTAGATATAAAATCCCAAGTGACACAAGGGGAGCCAAAGAATATTCTCAAGTATTAGCAGCTGAGTTGTCAACTCAACCACGCCTGGAAACTTAATATCTGAAGCAAGGTATTTAGTAGCAAAGTAATATGATAGTAGTGGTAACGGTGGAAAAAAGTAATGGTAGCAAAAGTAATGTTTTTGGGTTTTGTAGTGATTGTAACAGTAGCAGCGGAAAAGTAAATAAGCGAAGAACAATATATGGAAAATCTCGTAGGCATTGGATCGGTGATGGAGAATTATGCCGGATGCGATCGATCATGCAACAGTTATAACATAGGGTGACACAGAACTAGCTCCAATTCATCAATGTAATGTAGGCATGTATTCCGAATATAGTCATAGGTGCTTATGGAAAAGAACTTGCATGCCATCTTTTGTCCTACCCTCCCGTGGTAGCGGGGTCCTATTGGAAACTAAGGGATATTAAGGCCTCCTTTTAATAGAGTACCGAACCAAAGCATTAACACATAGTGAATACATGAACTCCTCAAACTACGGTCATCACCGGTAAGTATCCCGATTATTGTCACTTCGGGGTTAACAGATCATAACACATAATAGGTGACTATAGACTTGCAAGATAGGATCAAGAACTCACATATATTCATGAAAACATAATAGGTTCAGATCTGAAATCATGGCACTCGGGCCCTAGTGACAAGCATTAAGCATAGCAAAGTCATAGCAACATCAATCTCAGAACATAGTGGATACTAGGGATCAAACCCTAACAAAACTAACTCGATTACATGATAAATCTCATCCAACCCATCACCATCCAGCAAGCCTACGATGGAATTACTCACGCACGGTGGTGAGCATCATGAAATTGATGATGGAGGAAGGTTGATGATGATGATGGCGATGGATTCCCCTCTCCGGAGCCCCGAACGGACTCCAGATCAGCCCTCCCGAGAGAGTTTAGGGCTTGGCGGCGGCTCCGTATCGTAAAACATGATGAATCCTTCTCTCTGATTTTTTTCTCCCCAAACATGAATATATGGAGTTGGAGTTGAGGTCGGTGGAGCGTTAGGGGGCCCACGAGGCAGGGGAGCGCGCCCAGGCGGGTAGGCGTGCCCCCACCCTCGTGGACAGGGTGTGGGCCCCCTGTCATGGATTCTTTTTCTATTATTTTTTATATATTCCAAAAAATAATCTCTGTTGATTTTCAGGTCATTCCGAGAACTTTTATTTCTGCATGAAAATAACACCATGGCAATTCTGCTGAAAACAACGTCAGTCCGGGTTAGTTCCATTCAAATCATGTAAGTTAGAGTCCAAAACAAGGGCAAAAGTGTTTGGAAAAGTAGATACGATGGAGACGTATCACCACCTCATTGGTCCTGGTTCATGGCTGGAACCGGGACTAAAGAACCCCCTTCTGTCCCGGTTCTAGCCACGAACCGGGACCAATGGCCATTGGTCCCAATTCGTGTCTAGAACCGGGACAAATAGGTCCACATGAACCGGGACAAATGCCTCTCGAGGCCCGGCCGGGCCCCTGGGCGCACGAACTGGGGCGTATGCCCCCCATGGGTTCTGGTTCTTGACTGAACTGGGACTAATGGTCTTGGCAGGCTCCAACCGAAGCCCTATTTTCTACTATTGTCATGATTGAGACATGAGTATAACATTGACTTAAGCCTCCCTCAAGCTAGAGCGATAGTTTCTCGTTCACGAGGCCAAAAATTATATATGTAATTCCGATCACAATGAACTAGATGCATAGGATATTTTTTTTGGTGAAACTCCAATTTCAATCAATTCCGATTCCTAGATCCAATATCATCGCATAGCCTACACCATGCCAATGCTTTTCCATTCGAAGATAAAGGGAAAACTTTCTTCTTCACTTCATATCTGGGTAAACCTGCAAGCCTAAACAATCCACAAATTTTTTCCACATATATCAAGTGCATATCAGGATGTTCGGTTCCATCTTCTGCATAAGGATTAGCTAGCAGTTCTTCTATCATACCCGAAGGAATTTCATATTCAATATTTTCAGTAGGTGCAGTAGGTTGCGGGGTAGATAATTGTGGTTCCAGTCAAGGTGAAGATACCCCGAACAAACCCCTCAAAGGATTGTTTGCCATAGTAACAAGTGACAGTAAATTTCAGCACACTATATAAATGTTTCCTTACCAAATTCCACTTACCAAAGGCGCTTCACTCCCCAGCAATGACACCAGAAAATGGACTTGATGACCCACAAGTATATAGGATCAATTGTAGCTCTTTTTGATAAGAGTGTCAAAACCAACAAGGAGCAAAAGGAAATGACTAGTGGTTTTCACCAAGGTAATGTCTGCAATTACTGAAATTGTAAGTAACAGAGTAGTTTGATAGCAAGATAATTTGTATCGACCAAGTAACGATCGTAGTAAAAAAAAGTCCAGCAAGGTAGCCCAATCCTTTTGAGGCAAAGGACATGCCAAAATGGTCTCTTATAGTAAGCAAAGCGTTCTTGAGAGTACACGGGAATTTCATCTAGTCACTTTCATCATGTTGATTCAATTCGTGTTCGCTACTTTGATAATTTGATATGTGGGTGGACCGGTGCTTAGGTGTTGTTCTTACTTGAACAACCTCCTACTTATGATAACCCTCTTGCAAGCATCCGCAACTACGAGAAAAGTATTAAGAATAAATTCTAACCATAGCATTAAACTTTTGGATCCAATCGGCCCCTTACGGAATAGCGCATAAACTAGGGTTTAAGCTTCTGTCACTCTCGCAACCCATCATCTAATAACTACACCACAATGCATTCCCTTAGGCCCAAATATGGTGAAGTGTCATGTAGTCGACGTTCACATGACACCACTAATGGAATCACAACATACAAACTATCAAAATATTGAACACATATCAAGTTCACATGATTACTTGCAACATGATTTCTCCCGTGACCTCAAGAAGAAAAGTAACCACTCACAAATGATAATCATTCTCAAGATCATAGGGGTATTAAATAGCATATTGGATCTGAACATATAATCTTCCACCAAATAAACCATATAGTAATCAACTACAAGATGTAATCAACACTACTAGTCACCCACAAGCACCAATCTATAGTTCCGGTAACAAGATTGAACACAAGAGATGAACTACAGTTTGAGATGAGATGGTGCTGTTGAAGATGTTGATGGAGATTTCCGTCCCCAAGATGGGAGAGTTGTTGGTGATGATGATGACGATGATTTCCCCCTTCGGGAAGGAAGTTTTCCCGGCGGAATCGCTCCGCCGGAGGGCAAAAGTTCTCCCGCCCAAGTTCCGCCTCGAGACGGCGGCGCTCCGTCCCGAAAGTCCTCTCCTTAGTTTTTTTCTAGGTCAAAATGACTTATATACTAGAAGATGGGCACCGGGGGTGCGCCTGGGTGAGCACAACCCACCAGGGCGCGCCTGGGCTCCCTAGTGTGCAAGGTGGGTTGTGCCCACATGGTGGGCCCCCGCTGGTACTTATTGGCTCCAATATTCTTAATATATTCCATAAAAATTCTCGGTAAAGTTTCAGCTTGTTTGGAGTTGTGTGGAATAGGTAGCCTGTCATAGCTTTTCTAGGTCCATATTTCCAGCTGCCGGAATTCTCCCTGTTTGTGTGTACCTTGCATTTTATGAGAGAGAAGGCATTAGAATTACTCCAAAAAGCATTATTATCCATAAAAACATCATAAATAACAGTAGGAAAACATGATGCAAAATGGACGTATCAATGACTAATATATTTTTGTAATAGGCATGTGAGTTCTTTATGACTAATGTTGAGTCCATCGGTTATGCGCGCTCTCACCCTTCACCGTTGCTAGCCTCTCTAGTACCGTGCAACTTTCTCCGGTGCCATACACCCACCATATACCTTTCTCAAAACAGGCACCATACCTACCTATTATGGCATCTTCATAGCCATTCCGAGATATATTGCCATGCAACTTTCCACTGTTCCGTTTATTATGACATGTCTCATCATTGTCATATTGCTTTGCATGATCATGTAGTTGACATCGTATTTGTGGCAACGCTACCATTCATCATTTTTTATACATGTAGCTCTTGATTCATTGCACGTCCCGGTACACCACCGGAGGCAGTCATATAGAGTCATATTTTGTTCTAAGTATCGACTTTTAATTTTTGAGTTGTAAGTAAATAAAAGTGCGATGATCATCATTATTAGAGCATTGTCCCATGTGAGGAAAGGATGATGGAGAGTACGATTCCCCCACTAGTCGGGACGAGACTCCGGACGGAAAATAAAAATAAAATAAAAAAAGAGGCCAAAGAAGCCCACATAAAAAATGAGAGAAAAGAGAGAAGGGGCAATGTTACTATCCTTTCCACACTTGTGCTTTAAAGTAGCACCATGATCTTCATGATAGAGAGTCTCCAATATTGTCACTTTCATATACAAGTGGGAATTTTTCATTATAGAACTTGGCTTGTATATTCCAATGATGGGCATCCTCAAATTGCCCTAGGTCTTCGTGAGCAAGCAAGTTGGATGCACACCCACTTAGTTTCTTTTTAAGCTTTCATAAACTTATAGCTCTGGTGCATCTGTTGCATGGCAATCCCTACTCACTCACATTGACATCTATTGATGGGCATCTCTATAGCCTGTACGCCTAGTTGAGACTATCTCCTTCTTTTTGTCTTCTCACAACCACCATATTCTATTCCACCTATAGTGCTATGTCCATGGATCACGCTCATGTATTGTGTGAAAGTTGAAAAAGTTTGAGAACACCAAAAGTATGAAACAATTGCTTGGCTTGTCATCGGAGTTGTGCATGATTTGAATATTTTGTGTGATGAAGCATAGCCAGACTATATGATTTTGTAGAGATAGCTTTCTTTGGCCATGTTATTTTGAGAAGACATGATTGCTTTGTTAGTATGCTTGAAGTATTATCGTTTTTATGTCAATATTAAACTTTTGTTTTGAATCTTGTGGATCTGAACATTCATGCCACAACAAAGAAAATTACATGGATAAATATGTTAGGTAGCATTCCACATCAACACTTTTGTTTTTATCATTTACCTACTCGAGGACGAGCAGGAATTAAGCTTGGGGATGCTTGATATGACTCCAACGTATCTATAATTTTTTATTGTTCCATGCTATTATATTATCTGTTTTGTATGTTTTATATGCACTAGTAATAATTTACGTGCAATGCACGTTTATATTAGGTAGGATATTAGTTGCACGTTATATTAGGTAAGATATATCTGTTGCATGTTGGTATTTGGTAAGATATCAATTACTTTTTCACGGGAATGGTAGGATATTAATTTCATGGCAGATTTCAAGGGATAGCGTTGACTCAAAACGTGTTTATAACCAACGGCAATGGTGGGTAATTAGAGCATTAAACGTGTTTGGTGCTCAACATTGGAGCGATTTGAACCGCTAGATAACATGATTTGACGGTCGAGATGGTTTGGATCTTCCCATTTGGGTCTTTTTATATTGGTATAGATTAATATGCTATTTTATATTATTTTTGGGACTAACTTATTAACCTAGAGCCCAATGCCAGTTTCTGTTTTTTCCTTGTTTTTAGCTTCTCAGAAAAGGAATATCAAACGGAATAAAACTGTCGCGATGATTTTTCTTGGACCAAAAGACACCCCGGAGACTTGGAGTTCAAGTCAGAAGAGCCATGAGGTAGTGACAAGGGGGGATGGCGCGCCTAGGGGGGTAGGGAGCGCCCCTACCTTGTGGGCCCCTCGGTGACCCCCTGACCTAGTTCTGCCTCCTATATATTCACATATATTCCCAAACCACCAGAAGCCTCCAAGAAAGCACTTTTCCACCGCCGCAACATTCTGTTCCCATGAGATCCCATCTTGGGGCCTTTTCCGGCATCATGTCGGAGGGGGATTCAATCACGGAGGGCATCTGCATCAACTCTATTGCCCTTCTGGTGAAGCATGAGTAGTTTACCACAAACCTACGGGTCCATAGCTAGTAGCTATATGGCTTCTTCTCTCTCTCTCTCTCTTTGATTCTCAATACCATGTGCTCCTTGATGTTCTTGGAGATCTATCTGATGTAATATTCTTTTGCGGTGTGTTTGTCGAGATCCGATGAATTGTGGATTTATGATCAGCTTATCTATGAATATTATTTGAATCTTCTCTGAATTCTTATATGCATGATTTGATATCTTTGTAATTCTCTTTAGACTATCATTTTGGTTTGACCAACTAGATTGGTTTTTCTTGCAATGGGACAAGTGCTTAGCTTTGGGTTCAATCTTGAAGTGACCTCACCCAGTGACAAAGTAGGGGTAGCGAGGCACGTATTGTATTGTTGCCATTGAGGATAAAAAGATGAGGTTTACATCATATTGCTTGAGTTTATTCCTCTACATCATGTCATCTTACTTATAGCATTACTTTGTTCTTCATGAACTTAATACTCTAGATGCAGGCAGGAGTCGGTCAATGTGTGGAGTAATAGTAGTAGATGCAGGCAGGAGTCGGTCTACTTGACACGGACATGATGCCTATATTTTATAATCATTGTCTTGGATATCGTCATAACTTTGCACTTTTCTATTAATTGCTCGACAGTAATTTGTTCACCCATCGTATTATTTTCTATCATGAGAGAAGCCTCTAGTGAAACCTATTGCCCCGAGTCTATTTTCCATCATATTAGTTTCTAATCTACTATTTTGCAATCTTTTACTTTCTGATCTATAAACCAAAAAACCCAAAAATATTTACCTTTTATTTATCTATCTCTATCAGATCTCACCTTTGCAAGTGACCGTGAAGGGATTGACAACCCATTTATCGCGTTGGGTGCAAGCGTTTGATTGTTTGTGCAGGTATTGGTGATTTGTGCGTTCTTCTCCTACTGAATTGGTACCTTGGTTCTTAACTGAGGGAAATACTTATCTCTACTTTACTGTATCACCCATTCCTCTTCAAGGAAAAAACCAACGCAAGCTCAAGAAGTAGCAACAGGTCCGTGCTCTCCCAAATCTAAGGAACTTCGGATTTGTCGTTTTGTGTACTTTCTAAAGTTGTGAACTTCAGATTTGTCATTCTGGGTACTTCTTAAGATTCTAATTTCTGCTCTGCCAAATGATCTCAAATTCTCCCAGAATACTCAATGCAATATCGTAATTTTCAGGAATTATGTCAAATTTTCTGGATAATTTCAATTTTAGACCAAATTTGACCTGAAATAAGGCTGAAAATGATTTTTTTAGTTCCTCATTTTCTGTTGAGCCAAATGATGCTCAGTGTAATATTCATGGTTTTCAGTAATTGTTTCAATGTTTCTTGCATAATTTCAATTTTAGGACAAATTTGACCCAAAAATAGGCTAGAAATGATATGTTTTTAATTTTCTCAATTTCTGTTCGGCCAAATGAGCTGAAATTTTCCCATAATTCTCAATTTAAAACTCTTTATTTTCTGGAATTGTTTCAACTTTTTCCAGGTAGTTTGATTTTTTGGCCAAAAAACTTGTGCATCATTAGGCTACCACTTGGACGACTTTTCTTCACAAACCATGGCAAGTGCAAACATTTGGTTACAATAATAGATAGTATGACATCCATACATAAGAATCAGAAAACATAGTTCGACACAAAAGGACACGACTTAGCATGTTTAGCCCAAAAAAGTCACATGGCACAACATCTAGTTCACCACAGAAGCACGACACGATCTACGTTCCTTTTCTCTTAGGGGTTAACTTTCTGGCATGCAAGGTTGAAGGCATCTCTATTGGCTCTGATGATTCATCAGCCGAGGCCATAGACAACATCCTATAAAGAGTGGAATAGTAAACATGAGAGATCAACTTTGCACTGCAATGAAATAATTATTTTACTGCATATTACCTTCTTGTCACTAGCCCAGGACTATCACGGAGACTGGCAGGAATAGTAAACATTTACCTATTGGGTGCGCCAACAGGAGCACCACAAATTTGAGGTTCTGGCTCATCATCTTTAGCAGGATATGTTCTTGCTCTCTGTTTTCTCTTCCTACAACATGATACAAAATGCATATAACTGGAAAAAATTCATAACATGACAAAAGTAATGCAAAATATAGTTGGTTATATAGTTACCTTTTTTGAGGACCATTTAAAGGGCAACCAGGTTGTATGTGACCTAGTTCATTGCATCTTTTGCATCTGTTTTGGCTGCCCAATTGTTTAGGTTCTTTCTTTTTTGGACCACCCTTTCCACCTTCGAGGGCACTCTTGTACCTCTTCTTTCTAGGCCTTCCAGGCGGTCTTCCTTTGTGAATCGGTGCATCCATGTCGAAACCAACATCCACATGAGGGCATTGATCTCACCTGCATAAGCTGCCCTAAACTTGTCCAAGGAGAAATAATTATGAGCATAGTATACCCATTTTGGGTTTCTCAACCGCATCAAAAATACTAGAGCATGCTCACATGGCTTTCCAGTGTGCTGCCACTCCAAACAAGTTCGTTCATGTTTCTCAACCTTCACAACATGCCTAAGACTATTTTTGCTTGTGTCCCTGACTTCAAAACTACCATTACATGGTTTTCCAACTTTTAGATGACCAAGCCCTCTAGTCCTATTGAAAATCTGTTAAATAACAGCAGGAATGATCTTTCCCCTCAATTTCTCCCCAATTCTCCTTCTTTTGTATACTAGTTTCATCAACAACTCTCTATATGTGTCAACAAGCTCATCAAATGGCAAGTCTTTATAGTCCTTTATCCAGTTATTAAAAGACTCAACCATATTATTGTCTATATAATCACACTTGATGTCTGCATTGAAACTACATCTCATCCACTTCATACTGTGATAGGTTGACAAATATTCATGCACACAGCTACAAGCTGCCAAGACTTTCTGCATATGATGGGAGAAAACTTTAGGCCTATATGCCCTAGCAGTAGGCCACATCCTACCAAACACATCATCTTTGAATTTTTTTGTGAAGTTCGCCATCAAGTGCCTAAAATACCCTCTCTGCTCCATGATGACCCACAAGTGTAGGGGATCTATCGTAGCCTTTTCGATAAGTAAGAGTGTCGAACCCAACGAGGAGCAGAAGGAAATGATAAGCGGTTTTCAGCAAGGTATTTTCTGCAAGCACTGAAATTATCGGTAACAGATAGTTTTGTGATAAGGTAATTGGTAAAGGATAACAAATAGTAAAAGTAAATAAGGTGCAACAAGATGGCCCAATCCTTTTTGTAGCAAAGGACAAGCCTGGACAAAGTCTTATATAAAGGAAAGCAGTCTCGAGGACACATGCAAATTATCGTCAAACTAGTTTTCAGCACGTTCATATGATTCACGTTCGGTACTTTGATAATTTGATATGCGGGTGGACCGGTGCTTGAGTACTGTCCTTCCTTGGACAAGCATCCCACTTATCATTAACCCCTATTGCAAGCATCCGCAACTACAACAGAAGTATTAAGGTAATTCTAACCATAGCATGAAACATATGGATCCAAATCAGCCCCTTACGAAGCAACACATAAATTAGGGTTTAAGCTTCTATCACTCTAGCAACCCATCATCTACTTATTACTTCCCAATGCCTTCCTCTAGGCCCAAACAATGGTTAAGTGTCATGTAGTCGACGTTCACATGACACCACTAGAGGAAAGACAACATACATCTCATCAAAATATCGAACGAATACCAAATTCACATGACTACTTATAACAAGACTTCTCCCATGTCCTCAGGGACAAACGTAACTACTCACAAATCATATTCATGTTCATAATCAGAGGGGTATTAATATGCATAATGGATCTGAACATATGATCTTCCACCAAGTAAACCAACTAGCATCAACTACAAGGAGTAAGCAACACTACTAGCAACCCACAGGTACCAATCTGAGGCTTTGGGACAAAGATTGGATACAAGAGATAAACTAGGGTTTGAGATGAGATGGTGCTGGTGAAGATGTTGATGGATATTGACCCCCTCCCGATGAGAGGATCGTTGGTGATGACGATGGTGATGATTTCCCCCTCCCGGAGGGATGTTTCCCCGGCAGAACAGCTCCGCCGGAGCCCTAAATTGGTTCCGCCAAGGTTCTGTCTCGTGGCGGCGGAGTTTCGTCCCGTAAGCTTGCTTATGATTTATCCTCAACGAAAGACTCCATATAGCCAAATATGAGCATCAGAGGGCCACCAGGGGGCCCACGAGGCAGGGGGCACACCCAGGGGGGTAGGGCGCGCACCCCACCCTCTTGGACGGTGGGTGGCCCCCCTCTGCTACTTCTTTCACCCAATATTTTTTATATATTCTGAAACGTGCTCCCGTGAAGTTTCAGGACTTTTGGAGTTGTGCAGAATAGGTCTCTAATATTTTCTCCTTTTCTAGCCCAGAATTCCAGCTGCCGGCATTCTCCCTCTTCATGTAAACCTTGTAAAATAAGAGAGAATAGGCATAAGTATTGTGACATAATGTGCAATAACAGCCCACAATGCAATAAATATTGATATAAAAGCATGATGCAAAATGGACGTATCAACTCCCCCAAGCTTAGACGTCGCTTGTCCTCAAGCGAAAGCCGAAATCGAAAAATATGTCCACATGTTTAGAGATAGAGGTGTCGATAGAAATAAAATACGGACATGAGGGCATCATGATCATTCTTGGAATAGCAACACACACATATATATTGGCATATGATATCTTATGCTAAAGTAACAATTCAATCACAATTTCAAGTATGAAACATAAACTTCATTGAGAACCAACAAACTCTAATCTCAGTGACTGAGGCAATTGCAATTTATCATAACATCAGAAAGAGTCAATAAGACCTTTTCATCAAGTCCACATACTCAACCATTATTTAGCCTTTCACAATTGCT
The DNA here is from genome assembly GCF_003073215.2 of Triticum urartu. NCBI lineage: Eukaryota > Viridiplantae > Streptophyta > Magnoliopsida > Poales > Poaceae > Triticum > Triticum urartu. The sequence goes on from NC_053022.1 coordinate 470,572,506, forward strand.
AACAGTCACGAGATATTTATGGTTATGGAGTTTTAATCAGACACAGAGAAAGATAGGGGCTTATAGTTTTGCCTCCCAACCTTTGACCTCAAGGGTAATGTCAACAATAATAGTTCATGAAAACTCACATCCAATTAGCTATATATATCATGATCTTTCCAACACATTGTGCATGCCAAAGGATAAAATGTAAAAATGAAAGGTGAAGATCACCGTGACTCTTTGCATGAAGTATAAGACAAGAATAAAAGACAGGCCCTTCGCAGAGGGAAGCAGAGGTTGTCATCTGCTTTTATGGTTGGATGCACAAAATCTTAATGAGAAAGAACGTCACTTTATATTGCCACTTGTGATATGGACCTTTATTATGTAGTCCGTCGCTTTTATTTCTTCCACATCACAAGATCGTATAAAGCTTATTTTTTCCACACTAATAAATCATACATATTTAGAGAGCAATTTTTATTGCTTGCAACGATGACAACTTACTTGAAGGATCTTACTCAATTCATAGGTAGATATGGCAGACTCTCATGGCAAAACTAGGTTTAAATATATTTGGAAGCACAAGTAGTATCTCTACTTGGTGCAAAGAATTTGGATAGCATGAGAGGGAAAGGCAAGCTCAACATGTTGGATGATCCATGACAATATAATTTATTTTAGATGTAAGAAAACATAACCCATTACATTGCCTTCCTTGTCCAACAACAACTCTTTAGCATGTCATATTTTAATGAGTGCTCATAATCATAAAAGATGTCCAAGATAGTATATTTATATGTGAAAACCTCTCTTTCTTTATTACTTCCTATTAATTGCAATGGTGACCAAAACTATGCTTGTCAACTCTCAACAATTTTTATTCATCACTAGTCATCAACCCGTGCACCTGCACGGGCTAGGGGTTCTACCGCTATTTTGAAATCTATGGTATTGTTAAACAACATGCATATGTACTTTGTGGGTTAAACAACATGCATATATACTTTGTGGGCACTCATATAACTTTTAACTTTATGTGAAGGATGATCCCTCAATTATTATTATTTTGAATGGAGATATATGTTGAGACATTAATACACTGGTAGAAAAAGGGCCTATAGTCCCGGTTCGTAAGGGCCTTTAGTCCCGGTTCCGGAACCAGGACTAAAGTGTCGGTACTAATACCTACTAAAGGCCCTCCACGTGGGCAGTGCGCAGAGCCCAGTCAGGAGACCCTTTGGTCCCGGTTGGTGGCACCAACCGGGACCAATAGGCATCCACGCGTCAGCACTTCTGTGGCTGGGGTTTTTGTTTTTTTTTGAAAGGGGGGGGTTGGGGGTTTTGCGGGGTTAATTTAGGTGTTTCATATATTGTGTTAGCTAGTTATAATTAATAGAGAGAAGTGTCCTCTCTTATGTCCGTGCTTGGTCGACGCTACGTACTATACATACGTATATAGAGAGGACTAGACACGCTAGCTAGCTAGTAAGCAAACGAAGGAAACAGAACATCGTCATGAACATATATGCATATATACAGAGAGAAGTGATATCGACCACCTCTCCTTCTCCGAGAGATTGGTCGAACAACAAGTTTTCGTATATCTATCTGACACTACCGGCTACATATATACAATAATTATCACTTACAAATATAATCATACGGACTCAGGGTCCACATAGAATTCTCCGTCTTCAGGGATCACGTGGTCAAGAAAGAATGCCGCCAATTCCTCTTGAATTGCTCGCATGCGAGCTGGTGCTAGGAGTTCATCCCGCTTCCGAAACATCTAATTTGAAGAAGGGGGTCAATACATATATATATATAAATGAATGAAACTCAACACAAATGATGGTAATAAAATAAAATTGTGAATGTTGTTACTTACGTACTTCATATTGTTCGTTAGAGTACCCACCCCGCTCACAGGTCGTGTGGCGGATGGACTCGCAGATGTAGTATCCACAGAAATCATTCCCTTGTTCCTGCCACAACCACTTTACAAGAAATAGAGGTCAATCAAATTGATAAGCAAGAATGCTAAATGGTATTGATGAAACTAGCACTTGAATCACTAGGAGATGCGCGGAACATGCTACTATAGTACTTACTTTCGGGTGTCTAAATTCCAGCTCCTTCGGCAGTCCCGGAACTGTTTTGGTGAATTTTCTCCAAACCCTGCCGGACAAAGAAAACAATTACTTGATATCAGCAAATGAACAAAGTTGCTGATATGGTGGATAATGATCGATTTAACTTACTTCTTGAGGATTTCAGTCATGTCCGCATACTCCTTGGGATCTTTTCGTTTAGAGTCCAAGACGGTTACTACTCCCTGCTCAAGCTTAATCTCTAGGAGAATATAGTGGTAACTGCACACACATGCATAACTCATCAATTACATTACTATAACCTTGACTAATATATAAGGGAAACCGAATACGCACAAGACATTAACACTCACCTGAAGTTGTAAGGAAAGAGTATTATATCTTTGTTTTGATTTATTACGAACGATCGTAGCAAGCTGGCCTCGGTAGCTGCGGCATGAAGTTTAACCTGAGTTGCATCTATGAGATATGTGTTAATGAACCCAATATCACTGACTTGTCTTTTCTTCAATTCGACGATCTTCAATCTACATAATATAGTGAGGATGATTATAAATACATGCAATGAAAGAGCTAAGCTATATAGAGAAACTTAATGACAGAAGTAGTACTACTTACAGACAGTAGCAAGCGACTGTTGTTTTATCGAGGGCCAATTGATTGAAAAACTGATAGAACTCCTCAAATGGAACAGGCAACAGATCAATTCCAACGAGGTCATGCTCCGGTTTAACTCTCGCATACAAAGTACTCCTCCCCCCAGAGTCTCTGCAGATTTTCAAGTACCAATCATGTAATCTTCGCATCATCGTTGATAGAGATCTTTCATCTTTGACGAGAGGCTTCCCGTACTCGTATCTTTGTATCTGCATGTCCATGGGTTCATAATGTACTTCGTCGGGCAGGTAATCTGCAAGATTGCTATAACCGGGCACCATCCTCAGATCATTATTGACGTTGTGGCTAGGCACCTTGAGCGGGGGGCACGATTGCTTCGCTTGTTCGCCGAGCTGGGCAATTTGTTTCCCAGCTTGTCGTTCTTTCAGCCTTTGATCACTGACAGTACTTCCCGACCGCTCCGCTTCGGCAAATTCTTTTCTAATAATGCGGTCATAGTTTCCTTTCTGCGGATCAGACTTCGGTGGTTTTGTCAGGGCAGCCAAAGTGCGCTTCACTTTCACCCGATCTACCTTCTCCTTCGGAGGTGGATGTTTCTTTGCTTTCACCCCTTCAAAGAATTTCTTCACTTCTTCTCGCGCGATCTCGGCGTTGTCCTCCTGGGTCCTCTCGTATGGTAACTTCTCTGGAGTCTTCAGAGAAGGACCGAATCTGTATGTCCTCCCGCCTCTGGTTGTACTGCTAGACGCCGACCGAGCAGACGTAGCGGTTGTCTTCTTTACTTGCTTAAGCGGCGGAGGAGAAGGACTACGACGCGCCGGAGTAGCTGGAGCGACGGCAGGTCTCTTCCGCCCTTGCTGACGAGGCGGAGAAGGAGGAGGCTGGCTGCTCGGGCGCGTCGGCGCAGGCGGAGAAGGAGGCGGAGTGCCGCCACGCGTCGAAGAAGGAGCCGGCCGAGGGCCCTGATCGTCACTCGTCGGAGGAGGAGGCGGTGGAGGCGGAGTGCCCTGACTCGCCGGAGGAGGAGGCGGAGGCGTCCAGTTCGGAAGGTTGATGAGCTCCTTCCACCATAGGCATGGAGTCTTCAAAGCAGACCCCAGCCGAGTCTCCCCTTCACCGGTAGGGTGGTCAAGCTGGAGGTCCTCAAATCCCTCTGTTATCTCATCCACCATCACCCTAGCATATCCTTCTGGAATCGGCCGGCAGTGAAAAGTTGCGCCGGGTTCAGTAGGATAAACAGAGCCAACAGCCACTTTGACCTTCAAATTCATCCATTGCGTCATAAGGTGGCAATTTTGAGATTCCGTGATAGCATCCACGAGATAGCTGGCAGGAGCCGTCAAGGCATGCTCTGACTGAAGCAGCTCGGTGGAAGCCACGCTGCTTCTGCGCTGAGATGGCGGGGTAGCTTCGGGGGAGGCTTCGGCAGTACGTTTGCTGCGATTTGCTTCTCGTTCCTCTATCGCGTCCACCCTTGCTTGCAGCGCCTGCATTTGGGTCTGCTGCACTTTTTTCCTCCTCTCATGGGATTTGTAACCGCTTGCGTCCGGAAACCCAACCTTCCACGGAACGGAGCCTGGCGTGCCTCGTGTCCGTCCAGGGTGCTCAGGATTCCCGAGGGCCATTGTGAGCTCGTCGTTCTCTCTGTCTGGAAAGAACGTCCCTTCCTGCGCTGCTTCGATATACTGCTTAAGCTTACTGACTGGTATGTCCATTTGATCGTTCGTCCAAATGCACTTCCCTGTTTCAGGGTCCAGGGTTCCGCCAGCCCCGAAGAACCAAGTCCGGCAACGGTCTGGCCAGTTATTTTTCTCTGGTTCGATCCCTTTATGAACCAGATCATTCTCACTCTTGGACCACTTAGGCCGGGCTACGAGGTAGCCACCTGACCCCATGTGATGGTGAAGCTTCTTCTTCGCAGCATTTTGCTTGTTTGTCGCCGACATCTTCTTACTCTTTTCTGATGTCTTGTGGGCCACAAATGCGGGCCAGTGATCTCTGATCTTCTCATATCTGCCCTTGAATTCTGGTGTCTCATTATTTTCGACAAACTTATTCAGCTCTTTCTTCCACCTCCTGAATAGTTCTGCCATCCTCTTCAAAGCAAAAGACTTGATTAATTTCTCTTTAACTGGGTTCTCTGGATTATCCTCAGGCGGTAGGGTGAAATTTGACTTCAGCTCAGTCCAAAGATCATTTTTCTGCATATCATTGACATAAGACACCTCAGGGTCTTCTTTAGCCGGCTTAAACCATTGCTGGATGCTTATCGGGATCTTGTCCCTAACCAGAACCCCGCACTGAGCAACAAATGCGGTCTTTGTCCGGAGGGGTTCAATAGGTTGGCCGTCGGGCGCGATTGCTATGATCTCAAACTTTTCATCCGAGCTCAACTTTTTCTTCGGGCCTCGTCTCTTTACCGAAGTTGTGCTCGATTCGGAGGGCTAGAAAAAAGAACAAAGACTTAATTAATATGTATACATACCAAAACAATGAATGCATCAATCAGCTAGTCAGCATAGGCTTAACTAATATATATACCTGGCCGGACTCGGTTCGGTCACCGGAGCCGTCATCACGGTCTCCTTCTTGCACCGGCATTGGGTCACCGGAGCCGTCCTCATGTTCTTCTTCTTGCACCGGCATTAGGTCACCGTAGCCAGCTTGTTCACCCTCTCCTTCCAGACCATCGGTTTCGTTGAGAAACAACGAGATGGCATCACTTCCTTCTGCGATTATGTCCCTCAACAACGCTTCTTTTGTTGCTTCGTCTAGGGCGGTGTCCATAGTTTCTACAAATATTTACAACATGGCAATTATTATTCAAACATGACAGATGGATATATTAGTGCCAAACGTAGAACTAGCTACCTAATCATAGTAAGCTACCGGGAGGGGGTATATATCGACAACGACGACACTACATCATGTTCGAGAGGATCGCCGAGGGGTCGGGAGGTTGCCTAGTGTCAAAGGATTCAACAAAACCATGTCTTCATCATTAGGCGAAAGTAACATGTGCATGATGGTACGAAGCTCTTCAAAGTTGTTCTGGAACGGAGTCCCAGATAGGATAATTCGCTTTCTATTTGGAAGGCCTTTGCTGAATTCGTACCAAAAAGCGGATTATTCTATCCGGGACTCCATTCCAGAATAACTTTGCAGAACTTCGTACCAACATGCCCTGGTTACTTCCGGCTAATGATGAAGGCATGGATTTCTTCAATACTTTGACACTAGGAAACCTCTCTCTACTTCCGGCTAATAAGAAGAAGAAGAAGAAGAAGAAAAGAAGAAAAAAAAGTGGAGAAGAAGAAAGGAATAGAGGAGAAGAAGAGAAAATAGAATAATATTCTATTTTCTCTTTTCTCCACTATTCCTTTCTTCTTCTCCTCTTCTTTTTCTTCTTTTTTCTTCTTCTTATTTATTTCTCCTCTTCTTTTCGGTAGAGGAAACCCTAAATAGCTAGCATGTATCGTGGGTGTGAGATACATGTGGCCTTCGGTGTCGGACACTACATCCACGTCCCACAAGTGACGTGGGCGTCGAAGCCCGCGCCACTTGTGGGATGTGGGTGTAGTGTCCGACACCGACGGTACATGTATCTCACACCGACGATACTTTCTATTTAGGGTTTCTCCTCTACCGCTCCTCGACCTCTCGACGACCCTCGTTCCCGATAAAATAAAGAGGAAGAAGAAGAAGAAAAAAGAAGAAAAGAAAGAATAGAGGAGAAGACTTCCTCTTCTTCCTCTCCTCTTCTTCTCCCTCTTCTTCCCCTTCTTCCTCACCTCTCTCATGAATGTCCGACGTTCTCGACCCCCCCCACGTGTCGAAGAAAAAAAAGAAGAAAAAGAAGAGGAGAAGAAGAAAGGAATAGTGGAGAAGTTTTCTTCTTTTTTCTTCTTCTTATTTATTTCTCCTCGTCTTCCTCTACCCTCTCGGCGACCCTAGACCCCCTCTCGACCCTCGACCCCTAGGCGACCGTCGACCCCTCTCTTTTTTTTCTTCCTCTTCTATTTTATCCTCTTCTTCCTCTACCGCTCGGCGACCCTCGACAACCCTCGTTACCGATAAAAAAATAGGAAGAAGAAGAAAAAAAGAGGAGAAGAAAGAATAGAGGAGAAGATCATCTCCTCTATTCTTTCTTCTCCTCTTTTTTTCTTTTCTTATTCCTCTTCTTTTTTTATCCTCTTCCTCCTCTCATGTTCGACGACCCTCGAACCCCTCTTCTTTTCCCTCTTCTAATTCATTTGTTCATATGAATATACAAACATTTTCATATTTACAATAATTAATATCACCAAAAAAATCTATGAACAGAAAAAAATCCTAATTTTTCTAATCCTAATCTTTTGCATATATACATGAACATAGATATATACGTACAGAGAACATATGTATACATATATATAAAAAATCCTAATATTCTTCTCCCTCTTCTAATCCTAATCTTTTGCATATATACATGAACATAGATATATACACAGAGAACATATGTCTACATATATATATAAAAAACAAGCATATATATATATGAAAAAAAGCATATATATGAAAAAAATGCTAGCTAGGGCGCCGGCCGGACCAGAGGAGGACCGCGGAGTCGGCGGCGAGGATGGCGACGGGGCAGTGGGCGCGCACTTGGGGTAGGAGACGCGGGCGACGGCGACGGCGGGCCGGGGCGGCGGGCGTCGGGCAAGGGGCCGGCCGGCGCGGGCGACGGCGAGGGCGGGACGGGGCGGTGCGCATCGGGGCAGGGACGAGGGCGACGGCGACGATGGGCGCGGGCGACGGCGACGATGGGGGTGGGCGGCGTCAGGGCAGCCTGGCGGCGTCGGCAACTGCAACTGCAAAATGAGAATGAAAAATTCCAAAGTGTGGCCTTATATAGCAGAGGCTTTAGTCTCGGTTTGTGGCAGCAACCGGGACTAAAGGTGGGCATTAGTCCCGGTTGCTGCCACGAACCGAGACCAATGGCCTCTTTTCGGCAGCCCAAAGGGCAGGAAGCGAAGCCCATTGGTCCCGGTTGGTGGCACCAACCGGGACTAAAAGGGGGAAATGGTCATGGTTGGTGCCACGAACCGTGACCAATGCACCCTTTAGTCCCGGTTGGTGCCACCAACCGGGACCAATGCCCTTGTGCGCCCCGCGCCCAAAAGTTTAGTCCCACATCACTAGTTGACAGCGCCCAACACCAGTTTATAAGCTCTGCTGCCTCCTCCCTCTCGAACTCCTCTGAACTGCAGGCCTATGGGCCTAATTTGACACTGCTTTGCCTGTGGGCCTATTGGGCCTTCTACGGGCCTGAATCCTGGCCCATGTAGGGTTTCCAGTCGTATTCAGGCCGTGGAGGCCCAGTAGGTGGCATTTTTTTTGGTTTTTTCTTTTTTATTTCTACATTTTTTTGGTTTTTTATTTTTTTATTTCTTTTTGCTTTTAGGTCACAAAAATTATAAACTTTCTGGTAGTGCCATTAGTTTTAAATTTTAAATAGTTTAAATTTGAATTTTTAAAAATTTGTGTGAATCACTAGTTTATGAATAACTTTACTATAAAATTAGAATTTTTTTCTATTTATTTTTTATTTCTACTTACAACTAAATACTTACAGTTTTTTAGTGATTTCTTTTTGCTTTTAGGTCACAAAAATTATAAACTTTCTGTTAGTGCCATTAGTTTTAAATTTTAAATAGTTTAAATTTGAATTTTTAAAAATTTGTGTAAATCACTAGTTTATGAATAACTTTACTATAAAATTAGAATTTTTTTCTATTAATTTTTTTCTTCTTTGCTATTTATTTTTTATTTTAGGTCACACAAATTATAGTTTGATTTTAGGTCACACAAATTATATTCTTTTTGCTATTGAACAATATTATAGTTTTATTTTAGTTGATCATAACATAATATTTTAATTGATTGTTTTTATTTTCATAAAAGTTTTGTAGTTCATTCTGTTTGCTATTAATTCATTCTTTGAGCTAAATGACTCTGAAATTGGAAAGCATTTCAAAATGAACTCTGAAAAGGTTGAAAGTTGGCATGGTCTCATCATTTCACCCACATAGCATGTTCCAAAAAGTAGAGAGGGTTACGACAAAAACTTGATGCACTTCGTGTACAAAATGGACAATCACTTTCGAAGTATCAAAGTTTCGAACCATAAGACATGAAAGCATTTCAAATGAACTCTTAAAAAGTTGAAAGTTGGGATGGTATCATAATTTCACCCACATAGCATTTGCTTATTGCGGGAGAAAGTCTTTACTTTTTCTTCGCTTGTGTCATTTGCTTATTGCGCCGTAACCATGGATAATCTTCATTGTTTTTCAGGATGCTTGGGTCAGCCTTGACATTGAAGGGAGGAATTTCATGAAACTTTTCATAATCTTCAGACATGTCTGTCTTGCCGTCCACTCCCAGGATGTCCCTTTTTCCTGAAAGAACTATGTGGCGCTTTGGCTCATCGTATGATGTATTCGATTCCTTATCTTTTCTTTTTCTCGGTTTGGTAGACATGTCCTTCACATAGATAACCTGTGCCACATCATTGGCTAGGACGAATGGTTCGTCAGTGTACCCAAGATTTTTCAGATCCACTGTTGTCATTCCGTATTGTGGGTCTACCTGTACCCCGCCGCCTAACAGATTGACCCATTTGCACTTAAACAAAGGGACCTTAAAATCAGGTCCGTAGTCAAGTTCCCATATGTCCACTATGTAACCATAATATGTGTCCTTTCCGCTCTCGGTTGCTGCATCAAAGCGGACACCGCTGTTTTGGTTGGTGCTCTTTTGATCTTGGGCGATCGTGTAAAATGTATTCCCATTTATCTCGTATCCTTTGTAAGTCAATACAGTCGAAGATGGTCCCCTGGACAACAAGTACAACTCATCACAAACAGTGTTGTCACCTCTGAGACGTGTTTCCAACCAACTGCTGAAAGTCCTGATGTGTTCACATGTAATCCAGTCGTCGCACTGCTCCGGGTGTTTGGAGCGCAGACTGTTCTTGTGTTCATCGACATACGGGGTCACCAAGGTAGAGTTCTGTAGAACTGTGTAGTGTGCTTGAGACCAAGAATATCCGTCCCTGCATATTATTGAGTCTCTTCCAAGAGTGCCTTTTCCAGTCAGTCTCCCCTCATGCCGCGATTTAGGGAGACCTATCTTGTTAAGGCCAGGAATGAAGTCCACACAAAACCAGATAACATCCTCTGTTTGATGGCCCATGGAGATGCTTCCTTCTGGCCTAGCGCGGTTACGGACATTTTTATTTAGGACTCCCATGAACCTCTCAAAGGGGAACATATTGTGTAGAAATACGGGCCCCAGGATGACAATCTCGTCGACTAGATGAACTAGGACGTGCGTCATGATATTGAAGAAGGATGGTGGGAACACCAGCTCGAAACTGACAAGACATTGCGCCACATCACTCCTTAGCCTTGGTACGATTTCTGGATCGATCACCTTCTGAGAGATTGCATTGAGAAATGCACATAGCTTCACAATGGCTAATCGGACGTTTTCCGGTAGAAGCCCCCTCAATGCAACCGGAAGCAGTTGCGTCATAATCACGTGGCAGTCATGAGACTTTAGGTTCTGAAACTTTTTCTCTGGCATATTTATCATTCCCTTTATATTCGACGAGAAGCCAGTCGTGACCTTCATACTGAGCACGCATTCAAAGAAGATTTCTTTCTCTTCTTTTGTAAGAGCGTAGCTAGCAGGACCTTTATACTGCTTCAGAGGCATGCCGTCTTTTTCGTGCAAATGTTGCAGGTCCTCTCGTGCCTCAGGTGTATCTTTTGTCTTCCCATACACGCCCAAGAAGCCTAGCAGGTTCACACAAAGGTTCTTCGTCACGTGCATCACGTCGATTGAGGAGCGGACCTCTAGGTCTTTCTAGTAGGGTAGGTCCCAAAATACAGATTTCTTCTTCCACATGGGTGCGTGTCCCTCAGCGTCATTCGGAACAGCTAGTCCACCGGGACCCTTTCCAAAGATTACCTAGTGTAAATCACTGACCATAGCAAGCACGTGATCACCGGTGCGCATGGCGGGCTTCTTCTGGTGATCTGCCTCGCCTTTGAAATGCTTGCCTTTCTTTCGACATTGATGGTTTGTCGGAAGAAATCGACGATGGCCTAGGTACACATTCTTCCTGCATTTGTCCAGGTATATACTTTCAGTGTCATCTAAACAGTGCGTGCATGCGTGGTATCCTTTGTTTGTCTATCCTGAAAGGTTACTGAGAGCGGGCCAATCGTTGATGGTCACGAATAGCAACACCTTAAGGTTAAATTCCTCCTGTCTGTGCTCATCCCACGTACGTACACCGTTTCCATTCCATAGCTGTAAAAGTTCTTCAACTAATGGCCTTAGGTACACATCAATTTCGTTGCCGGGTTGCTTAGGGCCTTGGATGAGAACTGGCATCATAATGAACTTCCGCTTCATGCACATCCAAGGAGGAAGGTTATACATACATAGAGTCACGGGCCAGGTGCTGTGATTGCTGCTCTGCTCCCCGAAAGGATTAATGCCATCCGCGCTTAAAGCAAACCATACATTCCTTGGGTCCTTTGCAAACTCATCCCAGTACTTTCTCTCGATTTTTCTCCACTGCGACCCGTCAGCGGGTGCTCTCAACTTCCCATCTTTCTTTCGGTTCTCACTGTGCCTTCGCATCAACTTGGCATGCTCTTCGTTTCTGAACAGACGTTTCAACCGTGGTATTATAGGAGCATACCACATCACCTTCGCAGGAACCCTCTTCCTGAGGGGCTCGCCGTCAACATCACCAGGGTCATCTCGTCTGATCTTATACCGCAACGCACCGCATACCGGGCATGCGTGGATCTTCTCCACCTCCAACCCTAGAGGGCATACGACCTTCTTTGCTGCGTATGTACTGTCGGGCAATTCGTTATCCTTTGGAAGCTTCTTCTTCAATATTTTCAGTAGCTTCTCAAATCCTTTGTCAGCCACAGCATTCTCTGCCTTCCACTACAGCAATTCCAGTACGGTACCGAGCTTTGTGTTGCCATCTTCACAATTGGGGTATAACCCTTTTTTGTGATCCTCTAACATGCGATCGAACTTCAGCTTCTCCTTTTGACTAATGCATTGCGTCCTTGCATCGACAATGACCCGGAGGAGATCATCATCATCGGGCACATCGTCTGGTTCCTCTTGATCTTCAGCAGCTTCACCCGTGGCAGCATCATTGGGCACATCGTCTGGTTCCTCTTGATCTTCACCAGCTCCCCCCATTGCAGCATCACCGTATTCAGGGGGCACATAGTTGTCATCATACTCTTCTTCTTCGCCGTCTTCCATCATAACCCCTATTTCTCCGTGCCTCGTCCAAACATTATAGTGTGGCATGAAACCCTTGTAAAGCAGGTGGGAGTGAAGGATTTTCCGGTTAGAGTAAGACCTCGTATTCCCACATTCAGTGCATGGACAACACATAAAACCATTCTGCTTGTTTGCCTCAGCTGCATCGAGAAACTCATGCACGCCCTTAATGTACTCGCGGGTGTGTCTGTCACCGTACATCCATTGCCGGTTCATCTGCGTGCATTATATATAATTAAGTGTCCAAATTAATAGAAGTGTACAAATCTCGAGGAAAATGGAGCTTGGAGGTCGAGCTTCGAGAGGAGAAAGCTTAAGTAGTGTGGCTCGGGCATTCCATCGAACACCTCATGTACATAGGAGGTGAGCTAGAGCACCACAAAGCCCTCTCCCCCTCGGCCAGAAAAAATAGAGCACTATGCTCTGCTCTTGCGCGAGGGGGTATATATAGGCACCTCATTGGTCCCGGTTGGTGGCCTGAACCGGGACTAAAGGGGAGCCTTTGGTCCCGGTTCAAGCCACCAACCGGGACCAATGGTGGTGGGCCAGGAGCGAGGCCCATTGGTCCCGGTTCGTCCCACCAACCGGGACCAAAAGGTTCAGACGAACCGGGACCAATGGCCCACGTGGCCCGGCCGGCCCCCTGGGCTCACGAATTGGTCCCGGTTCTACACTGAACCGGGACTAATGGGCTGAGCCGGCCTGGACCATAGCCCTGTTTTCTACTAGTGATAAATATTGATGGTATGGTATAATTAAGAAATGATAACGCGTCTTAATTAATTTCTTATGTTTTCTAGAATGGAGGATCTAAAATCTAAATAATGGAACTACAAAGAGAAAATACATATGTCGTTAGAAACAAACCTTTAGAATATGGATTCCTTATGCATGACTAAAATTGTAGGAGTATCCATATGGATGTTTCATTTTAGATTTGAACATCATCAAGACAGGGCCTTTTAAAACATATATATAATGTAAACATATCGAATTAATCACAATTGATATTAAATTAATCAAGGAAATGCAGAAGTAGCAATATCTGCTTCATTTCTTTTTGATACAAATCTCACCGGTTTCAAGATTGCCATGTTTCTACACCAAACAATGATTTAATATGGAAGTAATTGGAATATTATAACAACTGAGAAAGTAGGAAATAATTTGTTTTAAATAAAGAGAAATTGCACACTATTTCTATGGCGGTACTTTCTTGGAATTCTAACGTTTGCTGGAGGATCAATAAGTAATAGGATTAAGTTTACACATGTTTACAACCATTTTTTGGCGAAAAGTTTACTGTTTAGTGCTTCACTCAGTAGTAAATTACAAATACACTAACTTGCGACCATCTACAAGTTCCTAATTTAATAGTATAAAGCTTCGACATGTTGACATTATTACCTTCTTGAATTTAGTTTTGGTTAGGCAATAAACAAATCTTTTTTCTCCCCATATTTGCCATATGCCTTCAAGAAATATCAGAGAAAAGAGTATAGCATGGAGGTCAGTACATATGTGAGAAAAATAATACTTAAGTACAATGTAATATTAAAAATAATTATAGGGTTTTCAACATATTAAAAAAGAAAAATGACACTGATATGTTGTAGAAACCAATAACCTGGAAGCACATCATGCATTACATAAAATTATGTACACCAAGAGGACTTCGCTCGATCTGTTAATAAGAATTTTTTGTAACATAGATAAATATATAATTTAATCTCTACGTAGTTATGTTGATAACAGTACACACAATTTTGGTGAAAATTAAAGTATGTTTTACTGAAATAATTACAATAGAAATTATAAAGCGACTATTGCTTTTCGGACACACATTATGTTATTTCTAATATTCTCTGGAATATCACCGCACACACAGACCATACACAAACCACCTGAAGCGTACTCCAAAACAGAGTTGGTAATTTAGTTTGTTTTGAAAACCATGTGTTCATAGCCATGTGTACAGAATTTAAGAAAGGAAATTTTGAATTTAATGTTCATAGAAGAGAATGAGTGCAGCACCATATATAAAAAAGTATCAACTCAGTTTGATCTATCAGAGTTTAGCGTCATATATCTCAGATATATTAGTTCCGTTTGAGCAACCTAAGATTTAGCGCCAATGAACTAATATCATGTTTTGCGGCTTTTAGTGATTTTGTTATGTATGTAGGTGATACAATCGCGAAAAATACTTTCACTTCCGCATCCGGCCTCTGTATCTCATAGTTTTACAAAAATAAAAATAATACAGAACTCTATACCTCCTAGAATGTTGGTGTTGTCCTTCCTGAACTTTTTTCCCATTCCACGGCTGCTCACTTCATGCTATATTTTCTGCCTTAAACAGCCATACATGGCAGTCGCAAGACTTCTCTTTCTACTGCTTATACAACAGAACAACATTTACGTGTATAAATGCTACTTCCTCCGGAACAAACTCCACCCGGCTGTATACTGTATGTTCCAAATGCTCCTTGATGCAGACCCCTCTGTACTGAGCTCTAGCACACATTCTCTATCACGATCTCTGGCCCTCAGCCCCAACGCCCATGGTTATTACAACGTCCCCACACCGCTGTTTATCTTCAGTCCAGTGTGATATGGAAACAAAATAAAAAAATCAAGGAGAGAATATTTTTTAGTCTTTGTATAAAATTATTTTTACATTAATTTGTTCAATATTTTATTCCATTGACATTGGAACAAAACTGGGTGTATATAGTAAAAATCAGATTGAATAAAAACCTGATTAGTTCCACTGCCATCTAATCTTAGTAAATTGCATACTATAGCAGCGGATTGGTATCAATTTTTTGTTCCACTCAAATCTAAGGATGGCCAACTGCATGGATAGTAGTTGAATTGGTAAAAATTATAGGATTTAACGCTACTTTGCTGCTAGTGTCCCTTGTTATATAGATACAAAATAGTAGATCAGATAGAAAACGTATACCTACCTCTGCAGAAAAAAGGGGTAGGGAGATCGATTCTCCTCGTGCATCTCCAATGCAACGCATGCTGATGAATTCCGATGTACGCGTGGCCAATCTGCCTGACCTACTTAAGTACATGGCGAGCATAGAGAGGAGCTGACACCTCAATAAATTGAGGAGGCAATCTCGAAGTTTGCCTGAGTAAGGAGAGTAGGAGACAGATGGTGTCGGAGCGGCCTTGATGACCAGATGAGGGAGATCGGAGGTCAGCAGATCGAGGGGACGCGCTTGTGGAGAAGAAACGGTGGTGGGAGGCAGGAAGCGAGGATTACCCAGCCGTGTTTTCTTTTGTTGGCTTCTATTTCAGTTTTTTTTATCATGTATAAAAAGGTGGAAAGAAAGGAGTCTGTCTCCAGCACGTAAAGAGGTGCATCCCCGTTGGTCTCTATTTCTTTTTTTATCACGTGAGGAGGTGCAAATAGAGAGATTGTCTCCCATACATGAAGGTGCGCATCAGGGTATTATCTGACGGCCATCGGTGTATCATTAGTAAATCTAATGGTCAAAATTTTCTAACCACCAGGATTAACATGGAAGCTCGTTTAGTGCCTCCGATTAACACCGCTGTTTATCTTCAGTCCAGTGTGATATGGAAACAAAATAAAAAAATCAAGGAGAGAATATTTTTTAGTCTTTGTATAAAATTATTCTTACATTAATTTGTTCAATATTTTATTCCATTGACATTGGAACAAAACTGGGTGTATATAGTAGAAATCAGATTGAATAAAAACCTGATTAGTTCCACTACCATCTAATCTTAGTAAATTGCATACTATAGCAGCGGATTGGTATCAATTTTTTGTTCCACTCAAATCTAAGGATGGCCAACTGCATGGATAGTAGTTGAATTGGTAAAAATTATAGGATTTAACGCTACTTTGCTGCTAGTGTCCCTTGTTATATAGATACAAAATAGTACATCAGATAGAAAACGTATACCTACCTCTGCAGAAAAAAGGGGTAGGGAGATCGATTCTTCTCGTGCATCTCCAATGCAACATATGCTGATGAATTCCGATGTACGTGTGGCCAATCTGCCTGACCTACTTAAGTACATGGCGAGCATAGAGAGGAGCTGACACCTCAATAAATTGAGGAGGCAATCTCGAAGTTTGCCTGAGTAAGGAGAGTAGGAGACAGATGGTGTCGGAGCGGCCTTGATGACCAGATGAGGGAGATCGGAGGTCAGCAGATCGAGGGGACGCGCTTGTGGAGAAGAAACGGTGGTGGGAGGCAGGATGCGAGGATTACCCAGCCGTGTTTTCTTTCGTTGGCTTCTATTTCAGTTTTTTTATCATGTATAAAAAGGTGGAAAGAAAGGAGTCTGTCTCCAGCACGTAAAGAGGTGCATCCCCGTTGGTCTCTATTTCTTTTTTTATCACGTGAGGAGGTGCAAATAGAGAGATTGTCTCCCATACATGAAGGTGCGCATCAGGGTATTATCTGACGGCCATCGGTGTATCATTAGTAAATCTAATGGTCAAAATTTTCTAACCACCAGGATTAACGTGGAAGCTCGTTTAGTGCCTCCGATTAGTAAATATAAGATACTCTTTATATGTGAAGTCATTACTCTCCATAAGATCCATATGATCTCTTTATTTTTTTTATTTTATTTCCTCAAGATCATAGTAAGATAATCAAGCCCTTGACTCAACACTAATCTTTATTATATATAGCCCACGGGCTCGATTACATAGAAGGATCATAAAGCAAAACTAAAGAACTAGATCATAGTAAAACTTTATTCTACTAGATCAAGATATTACCAAAAGGATCGAACTAAGAAAACGGTAAAGATAAAAGTGATGGTGATACGATACCGGGGCACTCCCCCAAGCTTGGCAGTTGCCAAGGGGAATGCCCATACCCAATACTCAGTTCTTTTTTGTTGGTGAAGAAGGTGTTGGCAATGATGGATGCTTCTTCCTTAATTTGCGCTTGAGGATAGAATTTTGCTCCCTTAGGTCCTCGATCTCCCGCTCAAGGCTTAATAACTTTTTGCATAGTTCTTATTTGTTCTCCTTCAAGAGACGAAAAGGGATAAACTCGATCTTAGGTTTCTTTGCTCTATTGGGGAGACTTGAATTTTTGAACTCCAGATGCATGTCCCCAGGTTGAGGTAATGGGACTTCCTCTTCATCTGAGCTCGTCTCCTCTTTTCCCTTAGGCTCATAGTCTTCTTCTTCCTCCGTGGTCCAACCGCAATGCTCCAAGTCCCCATAGACCTTATGATCTGCAAGGTAATCATCCACATAGCTTTCTCCCTCTGAATCTTGGGATGACATATTGCTCTAATCTCCAGCAGAAACAGCTCGAAACAAAACATGAGATATTTGCGTGATACGGTGGTCAAAACCTTCAGGAGATTATATAATGAATTTTTACCGACCAAAAGAAGCATCGTGCAAGAAAACGGAGTCCATAGGGCACACGAGGTGCCCACGAGGCAGGGGCGCGCCTTCCACCCTCGTGGAAGCCTCGTGTCCTTTCCGGACTACTTCTTATTTTCCTATTTTCTTAAATATTCCAAAACGGATAAAAAATTGCCATTGGAACTGTTTTGAAGTCGGTTTACTTACCGTACCACGTACTATTCCTTTTCGGAGTCTGAAACATTCTGGAAAGTGTCCCTTATGTATTCCTCCGGGGTTACAGTTTCAATAACATTAGTTTCAACATTTATGGGATTACCTGAGATATAATGTTTGATTCTTTGACCGTTCACCACCCTCGGGTTTGTGCCTTCGAAGTTGTTGATATTTATTGAACCAAAACGGTAGACCTCCTCGATAACGTAAGGACCCTCCCATTTAGAGAGAAGTTTGCCTGCAAAAAATCTTAAACAACAGTTGTATAACAATACATAGTCACCTACATTAAACTCACGTTTTTGTATCCTTTTGTCATGCCATCTTTTAACCTTTTCTTTAAACAGTTTGGCATTCTCATAAGCCTGGGTTCTCCATTCATCAAGTGAGGTAATGTCAAAAAGCCTCTTCTCACCGGCATGTTTGAAATCATAATTGAGCTCTTTGATGGCCCAATATGCCTTATGTTCTAGTTCAAGAGGTAAGTGACATGCCTTTCCATAAACCATTTTATACGGAGACATACCCATAGGATTTTTATATGCAGTTTTATAGGCCCATAATGCATCATCAAGTTTCTTGGACCAATTCTTTCTAGACCTATTAACAGTATTTTGCAAAATTAATTTAAGCTCTCTATTACTCAATTCTACTTGACCACTAGACTGTGGATGATATGAAGATGCAATTCTATGATTAACATCATACTTAGCAAGAATTTTACGAAAACCACCATGAATAAAATGTGAACCGCCATCAGTCATTAAGTATCTAGGGACTCCAAACCTCAGAAAAATAACTTCTTTAAGCATATTAATAGAGGTGTTATGATCAGCACTACTAGTTGGAATAGCTTCTACCTGAGGGAGTCCTGGACTAAGGGGTCCTCGGGCGTCCGACCTGTTATCCATGGGCCAGACTGATGGGCTGTGAAGACATGAAGACCGAAGATTGCACCGTGTCCAGATTGGACTCTACTTGGCGTGGAAGGCAAGCTTGGCGACCGAAGATTCCTTTTTCTGTAACCGACTCCATGTAAACCCTAGATCCCCTCGGTGTCTATATAAACCGAAGGGGATAGTCCGGAAAGGACACCACATATACTAATTACCATATTCATAGGCTAGACTTCTATGGTTTAGTCATTACGATCTCGTGGTAGATCAACTCTTGTAATACTCATATTCATCAAGATCAATCAAGCAGGAAGTAGGGTTTTACCTCCATAGAGAGGGCCCGAACCTGGGTAAACATCGTGTCCCCTGTCTCCTGTTACCATCGATCCTAGACGCACAGTTCGGGACCCCCTACCCAAGATCCACTGGTTTTGACACTGACATTGGTGCTTTCATTGAGAGTTCCACTGTGTCGTCGATGAAAGGCTCGATGGCTCTCCTTGTCGCTAAATACAACGTTACCGCGGGGGTAGTTTTGGCCCCGGGCCAAACCCTCCGGCTGGGCGTGTCACGACCGGTTTTCCAATAAAAATATTTATTGAGAAACCAATCTTTTGAGTCCAGTATGAGAAAAATCCTCCTTACCGGTAGACAAATTCTTGATACAATAAGCCAGTAGCATAAAATATATTACAGGATCGAACTACGGTTGCTCAACCAAATTATTACAAGCACGCCAATAATTATACATAATGGCGGACATGACACAGTGGTGTGGAGGCATACTACTGACTCGAGGATAGGGCGGTGGTGGAAACACACAGCGGGGAGAGAGATGCAAGACTCTAAAACTGGCATCTCATCGAGCGTCGAGGTGAGGCTTGATGAATTTATTTGGTAGCGGAAGCGGATATGATACAGTGACCAAATCCAGGGTCGCGCGAGACTGACTGGGATTCCTCTAGGCGTCGGAATCGCTATCAAAATCTTCATCCATGAGATCGCCTTCGTCAGCATCTGGCCAAATCAACAAGCCAGGTGAGTACTTTGAATGTACTCGCAAGACAGTTCGGACGTGAGATATAACAAATGCAAGCATGGATGCGACATGTTTAACTTTTAACAGTGGCACATTAATTCGTAAAAACAAGACAGGTAAAAAGGGAGTCGGCGGTAGTCCGCTCGAAAGCCCAACAAAATAACGGTAAACACAACCGGGGTCTGAAACGACACCTCGATAGGAAGATAAATAAATAAATCACGCCGCAGTCGGGCGTCTAGGCGATGTCACATAAAGGGCTTTAAAAGAAATGCCACAGTCGGGCATCTGAGCAACGTCACATAAAGGGCTTTAAAAGAAATGCCACAGTCGGGCGTCTCAGCGACGCCACATACAGGACTTTAAAAGAAATGCCACAGTTGGGCGTCTGAGCGACGCCACATAAAGGGCTTTAAAAGAAATGCCACAGTCGGGCGTCTGAGCGACGCCACATACAGGGCTTTAAAAGAAATGCCACAGTCAGGCGTCTGAGCGACGCCACATAAAGGGCTTTAAAAGAAACGCCACAGTCGGACGTCTGAGCGACATCACAGAAAGGGCTTTTATTCACAAGTAAATAATACTCATAACAAACATTCAATTCATCAAAATAAACGGGTTAGTCCATCCACAGGAATAATCATTTAACTGGACTTAGCACTCATGCGATTCACCGGAGTCTCTGTCATCAAAACTGACATTTGGTCAGGATAAGATAATATCGAACTTGGACATGGAATAGATGATTCGAAGGAATATATGACTCTGCAGAGTTTGTACAATGTTTTTCCCACAGCCAACGGATTTCCAGAGTCACGAAGGACTAGTTCCGTTTACGGTATTTCGGAAGAAAACACAGCTAACCAGTACACACCCATCCTACCTCTCGTTGCTAGGAATCACCCTAGACATCGTCCAAGAAAAACTTTGAGACGGGGAGATCACAATCTCGAATAGCATGGGATCAAATTTATATACGCACGCTCTAAGGGGTGCCCCCCTCTCGGTCCCAACCGGAAACACCCATGCCCCCTGACCGGATGACTGGCTTTAATCCAGGGCCATGGAACCATCATCACGGCCTCTCCTTTTTGGTGTGTACCAGGAAAGCGGTTTACAACTTACTAAGCCATATTCCTTGCGGAAAACATGTGGTAGTACAGGGAAGGAAGAATGGAAGGAACTGGAATGGTACGAGTTGACATTGAAGTCACATAGTCTGGCATAAGCCTGGCATGCTACAACACTGCCATCTTACCCATCTACATGCCAACACATGGCCATGCATACTCACATCCATCCACTCATGGATTTTCGAAACTCACTTGCCTCATCGTTGCAAGTAACATGACTTTCGTCGGTATGTTCATCAACATGCCATAAACCACTTAATGCAAACATGCCAAAACAATCATCATATCAAAAGTTCAAACATGCTTGCCTGGTTCGGAGTAGTCGGAGCCTAGCTCGGTGAAGTTTGCGGTCCCGTCACCTCCTTCGGTATCTACGGTATAAATAAAATATACGCGCTATCGTGAATACCGCGAGGTGCACAAAAATTATACCAAATATTTTTCAAATAAATATGATAAAAAACTAGACAAAAATCTGAAGAGGACAGAAAAAGAATCACTCAAAAATTCTTTTCTGTTAAAAAGTTATAAGGGTTTTAACCCAAGGACCCATCTGTAATGAAACAGAAAGTTCCTAGGGGCTAGCTTGTAAAAACAGAAAATGCTTCGGTAGCGACTATGCCAGCCCAGAGGGAAAGCGCATTTGGCAGAAGGCGTTTTCAGAAAACGCTTCGCATAGAAAGGACAAAGAGGCTGACGGCGGGTCCCGCCCGTCAGGTTTGAATATTCAAACGGGGCGGCAGATTTCGCCGGAGCCCGAGAGCCGCGGTGGTCGCCGGCGGCGATCCACGGCGAGGTAGGTGAATCGGAGAGTACCTCCGTGTTCAGGGTGCCATTCCGCGTCGGTTGGTGGTGGTGGTGGTCGCCGGCGAGTACCACGTCGACGGCGAGCCTTGCTCCGGCGGACGGTGGTTCGGGTGATCGAGGGCCTCGTCGGAGAGAGCTGCGGAGATCAAATTGAGGAGGGGGTTAGGCTTCTGGTAGCTAGAGGGGGTAACTGACGGGGCTTGGGCGCCGGAGACGGCCTCACCGGAGCGAATCGAGGTGGAGGCCGAGGCGGAACGGGGCGGCCGGAGTCGGGGGAGGAGACCTCCTTGAGGTCC
This sequence comes from Triticum urartu, assembly GCF_003073215.2. Lineage (NCBI taxonomy): Eukaryota > Viridiplantae > Streptophyta > Magnoliopsida > Poales > Poaceae > Triticum > Triticum urartu. Next base: position 470,594,362 of record NC_053022.1, read on the forward strand.
CCCTGTTGCCCTGGCGGGGTGCTGGTGAGATGCAGAGGGGGTGCGTGCTCGAGGGCGAGCTCGGGGTCCCCTTTTATAGGCGACCCGAGGCGGTGGCCGTGAACGGAGTTCTCCGGCGATGGATTACGGCGGTGAAGTGCTAGGTCGGGAATTTTAGGGGGTTGGCCATCAACGTGGAGATCCATTGGATCCACTCCGACGCTCAACGGACCAGGATTAGAAGCTTAGGGCAGGTTTTGTCGGAACGGGACGGCGCGGGTCCGTTGGCGGCAGAGAGCGCGCCCAGCGCTTGTCGGGCCACGGCGACGGTGCAGCGGGGCTGCGCTGGCATGCATGAGCCACGCGTAGGGCTAGGGAGCAAAGGGCGGCGCGGAACAGCGTTGCAAAGCTGGGGCTGCCACTGTTGGCCGCTACGGGTGGCGTGGCCAGCGCGGAAGCCGCCAGCTCCGGCGATGCTCGCCGCCTCCGACGCCAGGAACCAGCCAAGTGCGCATGCGGCGCTCTGGACAGCGAGGAGGGGCTGCGCGCATCACGCCACAGCGCACTGTCGATGCGTGACTGAACCCTGACGAAGAGAAACGACACTAAACTCTGAATTTTTCTGAAAGTGCAAAGGAACAGTGCAGCTCAGGTGTTCGACAGAATGTTTTTGGTATGAGGGAGGCTCTGCTTGAGCTGAAACATGGTGGGGTGGCCTCTCAATGCACCAGGAGGCTGCCTTAATTTTGGTGGAATTTTTGGAGAAGTGTAGATATGAATTTCATCAAATTTGTCAAATCTGGTCCAAACTTGCAGTGAGTGAAATTTGAAATTTTTGAAAAGATGAAGAGTGGAACAAGATGGTTCTAGGTTGTGGGTTCTAAAGACAATCCCGGGGAGTTGGTTTGAGGTAAAAATTCAAAGGCAATAAGGTACTTGCTTTGAAAATCACTTAGGCTCAAAATAATTGGCAGAAATGTTTTGGGGGATAAAATAATTGAAATAAAAATCCAAAACTAGTTTGGACTTGTTGAGATGGAGAGATTAGATTGTTCAAAGGTGGAGGGAGGGATTTTGAGAAGATTTACTATAGGAGACATGGTAAAACCATGGGTGGTTTTCAAGATAAGAAAATCCTCAAAATTCACAGAGTTCTTTTTGTAAGAAAAGAATAATTTCCAAAAATATATTTTGAGAAGGGAACCATCAGAGTAAGAGTTTTAAATGATCAAACACCATAGTTTGAAGAAGATACAAAAATAAAAATCCTTGCCAAAGAAGTCTTTAAGAGGAAGGTTTTCTGGAAAATTTTAAATGGCCTCTTTTCAAAAACCACAAAGTTTTTGCTGAAAACAAAAAAAAATTTTGGAGTGTCACAGGGCGATTTTACTATGATCGCCCGTTCGGCTTTGAGCGGTCTTGAGTCGGTCCCTGATTAGCTTGACTTTTTCCTCGGCTTCTTTGAGCATGTCTGGGCCGAAAATACGGCTGTCTCCGGTCTCTGACCAATTTAGCGGGGTACGACATCTCCGTCCGTATAGGGCTTCAAAAGGTGCCATTTGCAGGCTGGCCTGGTAGCTGTTGTTGTATGCGAATTCGGCATATGGCAGGCTTTCTTCCCAACTGGCTCCATAGGTGAGGACACATGCTCTCAGCATGTCTTCTAAAATTTGGTTTACGCGTTCAGTCTGTCCATCAGTCTGGGGGTGGTAGGCTGTACTGAAGGCCAATTGAGTCCCCAGAGCCTGTTGTAAATGATCCCAGAATCTCGAGACGAACTGAGTGCCTCTGTCGGATATTATAGTCTTCGGGACTCCATGCAGACAAACTATACGGGAGAGGTAAATCCTGGCAAGCTTCTGAGTGTTGTAGGTTGTCTTTACTGGAATGAAATGTGTTACCTTGGTTAATCTATCGGTGATGACCCATATGGCATCATTCCCGTGTCGTGACCGAGGTAGTCCGACAATAAAATCCATCCCTATTTCATCCCATTTCCACTCAGGTATTTTGTTTGGTTGCAGTAGTCCGGCTGGTTTTTGATGCTCAACTTTTATGCGTTGACAGGAATCGCAACATGCAACGAATGTGGCTATGTCCCTCTTCATACCGTGCCACCAAAATCTTTCCTGAATATCCTTATACATTTTGGTTCCTCCAGGGTGGATCGAATATGGGGTGGTGTGTGCTTCAGCTAGAATTTTCTGTTTGAGGTCCTCTATGTTTGGCACGCAGAGTCTGTCTCCGTACCGTAATATTCCATCATCGCCTATGACTAAGTCCGAGGCCTTGCCCATACTCACCTTTCTTTTAATACCTTCAATGCTGGGGTGACCAGGCTGAGCTTCTTTAATTCTTTCCACAAGGTCGGGCTTTATTTCCAAGTTTGATATGGTGCCTCCCGCGATCATCAATAAGTTGAGTTTGGCAAATTCTTGTTGGAATTCAGGTCTCAAACTTTGCAGACTATTTTCGTCGGAGCTGGGGTTCCGACTAAGAGCATCGGCCACTACATTTGCCTTTCCTGGATGATAGTGGATACCAACATCATAATCCTTTACCAATTCCAACCAACGTCGTTGCCGTAAGTTTAGTTCTGGCTGTGTGAAAATATATTTGAGGCTTTTATGGTCCGTGTATATTTCACATCGATTTCCAAGTAAGAAATGCCTCCATTCCTTAAGTGCATGAATGACTGCTGCCATTTCTAAGTCATGAGTGGGATAATTTTCCTCATGTTTGCGGAGTTGCCGTGAAGCGTATGCGACAACCTTACCTTCTTGCATCAACACGAACACGAGACCTTTTCGGGATGCGTCACAATACACCTCAAAGTTCTTGTGTATGTCTGGCACAATTAATACCGGTGCTGTGGTTAATTTCCGTTTTAACTCTTGGAAACTTTTTTCGCAGGCTTCTGTCCATTCAAACTTCTTGTCCTTCTTGAGTAACTGCGTCATTGGCTTGGCTAGGGTGGAGAGTCCTTCAATAAATCTGCGGTAATATCCTGCCATTCCCAAGAAACTTCGTATGTCCGTTACGTTGGCTGGTGACTTCCAGCCAAGTATGGCCCTAACTTTCTCCGGGTCCACTGCGATACCTTCTTGGGTCAGCACGTGGCCTAGAAAGCCTACTTGTCTTAGCCAAAATTCGCACTTGCTGAACTTGGCATACAATTGATGTTTCCTGAGTTCTCCTAGCACAATCCTGAGATGTTCCGCATGCTCTTCTGGTGTCTTGGAGTATATCAGAATATCGTCGATAAATACCACAACGAACTTGTCCATAAACTTCATAAATACTTTGTTCATGAGGTGAACAAAATATGCGGGGGCGTTTGTTAATCCAAAAGGCATAACTGTGAACTCATATAGTCCATATCTGGAGGTGAAGGCTGTTTTGGGGATATCTTCTGTTCGCACTTTTAATTGATGGTATCCTGACCTTAAGTCAATCTTTGAGAATACCTTGGCCTGAGCGAGCTGATCAAATAAATCATTTATTCGTGGCATCGGGTATTTGTTCTTGACTGTGACCATGTTAAGTGCTCGGTAGTCTATGCACAATCTTAGTGTTCCATCCTTCTTTTTGGCAAATAAAATTGGTGATCCCCAAGGTGAGGAGCTGGCTCGAATGTATCCCTTGTCCAGTAATTCCTTTATTTGTTTCTTCAACTCAATCAACTCGGATGGTGCCATTCTGTATGGTTTCTTGTATATGGGGGTGGTTCCTGGTGCTAGCTCAATGCTGAATTCTATTTCTCGGTCTGGTGGCATGCCTGGTAGTTCTTCGGGAAATACATCTGGAAATTCACATACCACTGGAACCTTGCTTAACTCAGAAATGTCCACCTTATTCAATCTCGGCTGCCGGGGTATTTTTCTTTCCTTGGCCGATACTTTTATTGTCTTCCCATGGTGGTGCGTGAGAATTGCGGTCCGGTTGAAACAGTCAATAAAACCTTTGTTGGTGGTTAACCAGTCCATCCCTAGGATGACATCCAGTCCTTTATTTTCCAACACAATAAGATTGGCGTAAAATTTCAATCCTTCGAACTCAATAACCACATTCTGACAGTAACTCTGAGTAACTTGCTGAATCCCAGGGGACTTGATGATCATGGATTTTTCCAAGGGAAACATCGAAAAATTATTTTGCAAAGCAAAACTTTTCGAAATGAATGAGTGAGAAGCTCCAAAATCAAACAAAACCATTGCAGGTATTGTGTTGACAGGAAACGTACCGAGTACGATATCCGGAGCGTTTTGTGCTTCTTCTTTGGTCACGTGGTTTAGATGACCCTTCCTGTGGTTGTTGTTGGGGTTGAAATTGTTGCGCTTGGGTGCGGAATTATTTCCACCGTTGTTTGGCTTTGGGGTTGAGTTCCTTGGCTTGGGGCACTGTTTGGCATAGTGCCCTTCTTCTCCACAAGCGTAGCAAGTAACGCCTGGGTGATATGTGAACTCTTTGTCCCTTGCATGGACATTCTTGGTTGGGCGTGAGATGTTTGTCATAGGTTTGTGTGTCCCACCTTTCTGAAAATCTGTCTTGCTTCGGTGGTTGCGTGCAAGAGTAGTCTGGTCTCTTTTTCGCTTGCGGAAATCCTCCAAGCTACGTCTCTCATTTTCCAGAGTAATGGCTTTGTCCACTAGTGTCTTAAAATCTGGAAAAGTGTGCACGACCAGTTGGCATTTAAGCGCGGGCGCCAGACCGTCAAGGAATTTCTCCATCTTCTTGCTTTCAGTCATACGTTCTTCGTTGGCGTAGCGAGACAATAGAGTAAATTGACCGTTGTATTCTGACACTGTCATGTTCCTTTGCTTGAGGTCATCGAACTCTCTCTTCTTGATTTTCATAATACTTTTGGGAATGTGTGCACCACGGAAACCATCCTTGAAATCATCCCAGGTTATATCATTTTCGTTGGGGTGCATGTGCAGAAAGTTCTCCCACCATGATGCAGCTGCTCCTGCGAGATAGTGCGGAGCATATAGTACTTTCTCGAGATCTGAACATTTTGAAATAATTAATTTTCTTTCCATATCTCGAAGCCAATCCTCAGCCTCCAGAGGCTTGTCAGTATGAGAAAATGTTTGGGGACGTGTCTTCTGTAGCTCAGATAACTCGGAATGCTGCTGATATTGTCCATGGTGATTTCCCATGTTGATGACTTGGTTCATCATTTCCCGATGTTGTTGCTGACTCTGCTCATAAAGGCGACACATTTGTGAAAGTGCCGATTCACTGTCCTGTTGGCTTGACTGTCCCTGTGTGAACTTGTTGCTGGGTTGTGTATCTTAATTTTCCTCTGGTGGAGTTGGCATGGAGCGAGTCCAAGGACGAGACATTTTTCACTCTGGGGATATATTTTGTAAAACCCATAAGAAAAGCGAAAAAGAGTCGCAAAAACAATTCCAGAATGCATAAAGTTGGCAATTAAAATTAGATAAACAAGCTTACTTAAGAAAAACATATCGATTTGCGCACGGAGAAGGACTGCTCATTACATATTTTACACGCGGGCGGTAATTATACAATATATCACTCAGGATATGCGTACATAATCCTGACATGTTATTTAGGCTAGTGCACTCCTCCAGATCCTACATGATGCGCAAACAGGCTACTTCTCACAACCTATGTACATATAAACATATCATACAAAGCGGTACATTGCATGGCGGCTAAGCGTACTCAGGCGGAGATGTTGACGACCTCCTTTGCCCTGCCGAGGGTGAGGCGTAGCGAGGCTGGAGACTCGACTTCCTCCTCCCTGATAGGCTCCATACGAGTAGAGTTGCGCTGGGTGGACGGAGCGGGCGCCAGGGGCGGAACAACACGAATAGGAGTGGGCGCGAAGGGTGGTGCAGTGCGCGCTGGAGTGGGCGCAATGACTTGGTTGAATTCTTCGGTAGAAGGCAGGCGACGAGTAGGTGCATGAGATGCTGAGGATGAGACCAAAGTCAGTGGCGGTGCGGTGGGTAGGAGCTCCCTCCTATTGGCAGCACAGCCATGGACTGAGTCCATGCACGCAGCCACGAAGTCGTCCACCAGGTTGTCGAAGGCTGCCTCCAGGGCCCGGAGATACTCAATAAGCATCTCAAAAGCCTCGTCTCGTTCTCCTCTGGGGCAGGAGAATGCGTAGTGACAGGTATAAGGCACATGGCGTGGAAGATAACGGTAACGATGAGTCTTCATCACGGGGAGGACATCCCTGAGACGAGCTATCGCCTCGCGGGCTGGCATCTGCATAGCATGCCTCTCCGTAGGCATGGCTCTTCCCAAGAACCGGAAGCGGCGTAACTCACCACGCCCTCCCTTGAACTACACCGCGGCCTGGTGCATGTTCAGACTGTCGTTGACCCGGTGCTGGCAGAGTGTGAAGACTGGGCGCACAGATGGCCCCATCGCGACCTGAACGATGAAGGAAAGAAGCTTGACGAACCCATCGGGCACGTTGGCGAAGGTCTGAGACTCGCAGCTGTTGTCGGGCCATCTACAAAAGTAGGCAAAAATTCTGCATGGTCAGATCATAAATTTATGCTGACTGACAGAAAATGACTACAATCAAGAAAATATGAAAAGGCTCAATCATGCTAATAACCAATTAGCGATCGCACCTAGTGGCTTCCTACAGTCAGCCTGGCTCTGGTACCAAGCTTGTCACGACCGGTTTTCCAATAAAAATATTTATTGAGAAACCAATCTTTTGAGTCCAGTATGAGAAAAATCTCCTTACCGGTAGACAAATTCTTGATACAATAAGCCAGTAGCATAAAATATATTACAGGATCGAACTACGTTTTTCTCAACCAAATTATTACAAGCACGCCAATAATTATACATAATGGCGGACATGACACACTGGTGTGGAGGCATACTACTGACTCGAGGATAGGGCGGTGGTGGAAAAACACAGCGGGGAGAGAGATGCAAGACTCTAAAACTGGCATCTCATCGAGCGTCGAGGTGAGGCTCGATGAATTTATTTGGTAGCGGAAGGGGATATGATACAGTGACCAAACCCAGGGTCGCGCGAGACTGACTGGGATTCCTCTAGGCGTCGGACTCGCTATCAAAATCTTCATCCATGAGATCGCCTTCGTCAGCATCTGGCCAAATCAACAAGCCAGGTGAGTACTTTGAATGTACTCGCAAGACAGTTCGGACGTGAGATATAACAAATGCAAGCATGGATGCGACATGTTTAACTTTTAACAGTGGCACATTAATTCGTAAAAACAAGACAGGTAAAAAGGGAGTCGGCGGTAGTCCGCTCGAAAACCCAACAAAATAACGGTAAACACAACCGGGGTCTGAAACGACACCTCGATAGGAAGATAAATAAATAAATCACGCCGCAGTCGGGCATCTAGGCGATGTCACATAAAGGGCTTTAAAAGAAATGCCACAGTCGGGCGTCTGAGCAACGTCACATAAAGGGCTTTAAAAGAAATGCCACAGTCGGGCGTCTGAGCGACGCCACATACAGGACTTTAAAAGAAATGCCACAGTCGGGCGTCTGAGCGACGCCACATAAAGGGCTTTAAAAGAAATGCCACAGTCGGGCGTCTGAGCGACGCCACATACAGGGCTTTAAAAGAAATGCCACAGTCGGGCGTCTAAGCGACGCCACATAAAGGGCTTTAAAAGAAACGCCACAGTCGGACGTCTGAGCGACATCACAGAAAGGGCTTTTATTCACAAGTAAATAATACTCATAACAAACATTCAATTCATGAAAATAAACGGGTTAGTCCATCCACAAGAATAATCATTTAACCGGACATAGCACTCATGCGATTCACCGGAGTCTCTGTCATCAAAACTGACATTTGGTTAGGATAAGATAATATCGAACTTGGACATGGAATAGATGATTCGAAGGAATATATGACTCTGCAGAGTTTGTACAAAGTTTTTCCCACAGCCAACGGATTTCCGTAGTCACGAAGGACTAGTTCCGTTTACGGTATTTCGGAAGAAAACACAGCTAACCAGTACACACCCATCCTACCTCTCGTTGCTAGGAATCACCCTAGACATCGTCCAAGAAAAACTTTGAGACGGGGAGATCACAATCTCGAATAGCATGGGATCAAATTTATATACGCACGCTCTAAGGGGTGCCCCCCTCTCGGTCCCAACCGGAAACACCCATGCCCCCTGACCGGATGACTGGCTTTAATCCAGGGCCATGGAACCATCATCACGGCCTCTCCTTTTTGGTGTGTACCAGGAAAGCGGTTTACAACTTACTAAGCCATATTCCTTGCGGAAAACATGTGGTAGTACAGGGAAGGAAGAATGGAAGGAACTGGAATGGTACGAGTTGACATTGAAGTCACATAGTCTGGCATAAGCCTGGCATCCTACAACACTGCCATCTTACCCATCTACATGCCAACACATGGCCATGCATACTCACATCCATCCACTCATGGATTTTCGAAACTCACTTGCCTCATCGTTGCAAGTAACATGACTTTCGTCGGTATGTTCATCAACATGCCATAAACCATGCAAACATGCCAAAACAATCATCATATCAAAAGTTCAAACATGCTTGCCTGGTTCGGAGTAGTCGGAGCCTAGCTCGGTGAAGTTTGCGGTCCCGTCATCTCCTTCGGTATCTACGGTATAAAGAAAATATACGCGCTATCGTGAATACCGCGAGGTGCACAAAAATTATACCAAATATTTTTCAAATAAATATGATAAAAAACTAGACAAAAATCTGAAGAGGTCAGAAAAAGAATCACTCAAAAATTATTTTCTGTTAAAAATGTATAAGGGTTTTAACCCAAGGACCCATCTGTAATGAAACAGAAAGTTCCCAGGGGCTAGCTTGTAAAAACAGAAAACGCTTCGGTACGACTACGCCAGCCCAGAGGGAAAGCGCATTTGGCAGAAGGCGTTTTCAGAAAACGCTTCTCATAGAAAGGACAAAGAGGCTGACGGCGGGTCCCGCCCGTCAGGTTTGAATATTCAAACGGGGCGGCAGATTTCGCCGGAGCCCGAGAGCCGCGGTGGTCGCCGGCGCCGATCCACGACGAGGTAGGGGAATCGGAGAGTACCTCCGTGTTCAGGGTGCCATTCCGCGTCGGTTGGTGGTGGTGGTGGTCGCCGGCGAGTACCACGTCGACGGCGAGCCTTGCTTCGGCGGACGATGGTTCGGGTGATCGAGGGCCTCGTCGGAGAGAGCTGCGGAGATCAAATTGAGGAGGGGGTTAGGCTTCTGGTAGCTAGAGGGGGTAACTGACGTGGCTTGGGCGCCGGAGATGGCCTCACTGGAGCGAATCGAGGTGGAGGACGAGGCGGAACGGGGCGGCCGGAGTCGGGGGAGGAGACCTCCTTGAGGTCCCCCTGTTGCCCTGGCGGTGTGCTGGTGAGATGCAGAGGGGGTGCGTGCTCGAGGGCGAGCTCGGGGTCCCCTTTTATAGGCGACCCGAGGCGGTGGCCGTCAACGGAGTTCTCCGGCGATGGATTACGGCGGTGCAGTGCTAGGTCGGGAATTTTAGGGGGTTGGCCATCAATGTGGAGGTCCACTGGCTCCACTCCGACGCTCAACGGACCAGGATTAGAAGCTTAGGGCAGGTTTTGTCGGAACGGGACGGCGCGGGTCCGTTGGCGGCAGTGAGCGCGCCCAGCGCTTGTCGGGCCACGGCGACGGTGTAGCGGGGCTGCGCTGGCATGCATGAGCCACGCGTAGGGCTAGGGAGCAAAGGCCGGCGCGGAACGGCGTTGCAAAGCTGGGGCTGCCACTGTTGGCCGCTACGGGTGGCGTGGCCACCGCGGAAGCCGCCAGCTCCAGCGATGCTCGCCGCCTCCGACGCCAGGAACCAGCCAAGTGCGCGTGCGGCGCTCTGGACAGCAAGGAGGGGCTGCGCGCATCACGCCACATCGCACTGTCGACGCGTGACTGAACCCTGATGAAGAGAAACGACACTGAACTCTGAATTTTTCTGAAAATGCAAAGGAACAGTGCAGCTCAGGTGTTCGACAGAATGTTTTTGGTATGAGGGAGGCTCTGCTTGAGCTGAAACTTGGTGGGGTGGCCTCTCAATGCACCAGGAGGCTGCCTTAATTTTGGTGGAATTTTTGGAGAAGTGTAGATATGAATTTCATCAAATTTGTCAAATCTGGTCCAAACTTGCAGTGAGTTGTGGGTTCTAAAGACAATCCCGGGGAGTTGGTTTGAGGTAAAAATTCAAAGGCAATAAGGTACTTGCTTTGAAAATCACTTAGGCTCAAAATAATTGGCAGAAATGTTTTGGGGGATAAAATAATTGAAATAAAAATCCAAAACTAGTTTGGACTTGTTGCGATGGAGAGATTAGATTGTTCAAAGGTGGAGGGAGGGATTTTGAGAAGATTTACTATAGGAGACATGGTAAAACCATGGGTGGTTTTCAAGATAAGAAAATCCTCAAAATTCACAGAGTTCTTTTTGTAAGAAAAGAATAATTTCCAAAAATATATTTTGAGAAGGGAACCATCAGAGTAAGAGTTTTAAATGATCAAACACCATAGTTTGAAGAAGATACAAAAATAAAAATCCTTGCCAAAGAAGTCTTTAAGAGGAAGGTTTTCTGGAAAATTTTGAATGTCCTCTTTTCAAAAACCACAAAGTTTTTTCTGAAAACAAAATAAAAATTTTGGAGTGTCACAGGGCGATTTTACTATGATCGCCCGTTCGGCCACGGAGCCGACGATGACCTCTCGGGCCATCAAAAATCCCCTTCGCATCAACTCCGAGCACTCCAAGCGGATGGATCTGGTCGAGTTTTTGTCCTTAAACGAGCTGCTAGATTGCATGGCCGCTTTAGGAATCGCCATTGATTACGATCAGATCGGGCCTAAAACCGATCAGGGAGAAACCGAAGCTCCACTTATCACCCACCAGATCACGACAGTCCTGGAGCAGGACGGCGAGTCTTCTTCTATATCGAAGGCGGACTATGTTTGGGTCACCGTTCATAAAGAGCCGGATACTCACCCGCGAAAGGACACAACCAGCCCTCCGAACATAGCATCGGACGGCGGGTCCCAACAATCAGAAGATGTTCCTGAACCCGGACTGTCTAGTCCGAAAGGTCGTCGGACCCCGGACAACCGGTTAGGTCAGGGTTCGGATTTAATTCCACCCACCCACCCGAACATAGAGGATCTCATGAGCATAAAACAACAGTCTTAGGAGAAGGTCCACCACTTTTGGGCCAGATTCCTCCTTGTCAGGAACAAGGTAAAATATTGCCGTGACGAGGACACAATATCAGCGTTCTGCAAAAATTGTGCAGCCGAAGAATTAACCGCATCCCTGGCCCTAGAGGCGCTATCTGAAGCACCCACGGCCAAAGAATTAACCGCACTACGCTCCACAGTGGACAAGGATGATGTGATCCTCGACAAACGCCCCAAATCCACCTCGTTTAAACCAACAGAAGAAATAATCAAATTCAAGGTCCACCCAACAGACCCCAAGAAGACGGTATCCATCGGAGCTCAACTAAACCCAACAGTTGACACCGCACTACGAGAATTCCTGCGTGAAAACTGGGACATATTTGCCTGGCACCCTTCGCATATGCCAGGGATCCCACGCAAGCTGGCCGAACATAGCCTCAATATATTAAAGGGGTTTAAACCACTTAAGCAGGCACTGCGGCACTTTTCCGAACCTAAGCGACAAGCCATGGGGGAGGAGCTGGCCAAACTCATCGAGGCCGGATTCATTAGAGAAATCAAACATCCGGACTGGCTGGCAAACCTGGTGATGGTACCAAAGTAGGACAAATCCTGGCGCCTGTGTGTCGATTTCAAAGACCTCAACAAAGCCTTCCCTAAGGATCCCTTCCCCCTCCCCACATTGATCAAATCATTGACGCCACCGCAGGACACAACTCACTGTGTTTCCTCGATGCATACTCCGGATACCATCAAATCAAAATGAAGGAATCCGATCAAGTTGCAACAGCATTTATTACCCCATATGGGCCATTCTGCTTCAATACCATGCCCTTTGGGCTCAAGAATGCCGGCGCCACATACCAACGCATGATTCAAACATGCTTGGAGAAACAGATTGGCAAAATAGTAGAAGCTTACTTTGATGACATTGTCATCAAAACCAGGCACGTGGAAACACTAATAGACGACTTACGTCTTACATTTGACAACCTCAGGGCGTATGACATTAAGCTCAACCCGGAAAAGTGTGTCTTCGGCGCCCCGCTGGAAAACTGCTGGGCTTTATCGTTTCCAATAGAGGAATCAAAGCAAACCCAGCCAAAATCTGAGCTTTGTCACAATTGGCTAAGCCAACAGACCTTAACACTACTAGAAAAATGGCTATAGATGGGATTGACACTAAGGGCGCACCAGTCAAGCGGTGTGCCATTAGTATATACTAATGGTGCACCACCTTCTGATACGCCATTAGAGTTGAAACTACTAATGGCGCACCTGGCCCAGGGTGCGCCATTAGTATCAATTTTTTTAACTAGTGCGCCTGTCCAAACATACTAATGGCGCACCAGACACAGTGCGCCATTACTAGTTGTAACTAGTAATGGCGCACCTGTCGGAAAGTGCATATGTTCTCTTCTTCTACTTCTTCTTTTTCTGAAATTAGAGAAGATTTGGCGGCTGCTGCTGCAAAGCAAGTCAAGCCTTTGTGTGCTTGCGTGAGAAAAAGATAGCCAGCAGCGCCACCTTTGTAGCCTCCTTTGTGTCATTGCGCATGGGCTTCATCCTCATTCCTCCCTCCTTTAACCTCCGTGTCAAAAGGCAGGCGCATCAAAGCGATGATGATACACTCTTTAAGACGCCGGTGATGAATGCAATTAACTTCTTCCTTTTTTGGCTGCCCATTATTCCCTAGCTAGTGCTCGCTTTTCTGCAGGGCTGCTGCTGCTGCTGCTTTAGTTTTCATGCCCAATCAACCAATTCTCCTTTTATCCATTTGATTGGCTCCTATTATAATTGCAGAGGATAAGAAGAACTTGCTCTGTTCTTGCTTGTACACCAATCTCTGCTTCAACTGCTGCATTTACTTTCATGTAACAGTCTTGTACCCAATGCTTCAGTGGCAGTGTATCCTAAGCAATGGACTCCACTTGGTAGAGTGGTACAGTTAGTATTAGTACTAGCATGTTCTCTTGCTTCTATAGAGAAGGAAGGAAGGACTTCAGAGTTCAGATAGCACTATTGTTCTCATGGGTAGGGTGTACGCGACGATCTTACGGAGAGAAAGCATTCATTTTTTGCCCAATTTGTGCTGCTGGGATGGTACTTGTTGGGAATTTATTACCATGTTCTCTGAGTTGGTTCATACTGATTTCTGGGCAGTTTGTGTGTAGGCACTTGTGCAGCACTACAGGTACAGGTTTCTTCAGTAGCTTTGTTTTGGGCATAGGGTGTTTCATACAAAATACCCAACACATGGTCTTATCTCTTCTTCTTTTTTTGTGATAACTCACATGGACCTCTCCTGGTCCATTCGTATTTTTTGTAAGGCTTTTATTGGTTTGGTTAATTGTAAAATCTTATGAGTGTTTTCTCCATGATCTACGCGCAAAGTATTTTTAGATTCTCGGTGTAGTTATTTAGGGGGGGGGGTTATTTGCTTGCTATATATATAGGGAAAGTCATTGCTCTGTTTTTAGTATTTTCTGATCCAGCACCTTTACACGGAAACTGAAACTGCTTCACTGTCATCTTATCAATATTTAAGCCGCCGGTGATGAATGCAATTAAGTTCTTCCTTTTTTTGGTTGGCCATTATTCCCTGCTGGTGCTTGCTTTTCTGCAGGCTGCTGCTGCTTTAGTTTTCATGCCTAACTAAGAACCATAAAAAAAACACTCATCTTTTAGTCCAGTTGGCGACACAGAAGATACTGCTTGGAGATGCATATATTGTTTCACCTCTTCACATGCCAATATATTTTCCATGTTGTGATGGAGGCCTTTTTTGCCTTGTCCACCCGAGAGGCCCTTGAGTTTGCTGGAATGTCGATTAACTTCCGTTCCGGCAAATTCGGGTACTCCATATGTCCTATTTTCAGCAAAGGTCATGCTGAAATTTTCCGTGAATTTTAGCATGACTTTGCTAAAAATAGGACATATGGGGTACTTGTGACTAATGCATGGGCCGGGGTATCTTAGTAGTTAATTAAGTAGGATCAAGTGCCCCGGCGTACTTGTGACTAATGCATGGCTTTTAGGGTGCCTCGGTGTCGATAAAAACCGAAATGATGAAAGCTTAGGCTTTTAGGGTGCCTCAGCGTCGAAAAACCCTCAATGATAAAAGCTGAGCTTTTAGGATGCCTCGGTGTCGACAAACCCTAAATGATGAGACCATGATCTTGTTCCTTGACAATAACCAACTTTTTGACCAAACTTTGTTCCTATTTAGAGAGAAACATGGCCAACAACGATGAGGCCGGGGGTTCGGGCGTCAAGGCATTCTGGGAGCTGTCCCAGGAGATGGAGGAACAACCTCACTTGTATGAGGACGCCGCCTTCCCCACCGATCCTGAGACCACTGATGGTACCGCCGAGTATGACCCCACTGATGCCACCACTGATGGTGCCGCCGAGGATGCCACCGCTGATGATGGCGGCGCACGCACAGATGGCAGCCAACCGAAGAGGCAACGGAAGGACCGGCGCCCGACCGTGCTCCGCACCCTCAAGGAGGAAGTTACTGAAGTGGACTCCGACGGGAATCCAACGGTGCCCGAACGAATAGTCAAGGGGTACTCGCTTCAGCTCAGGTGCATTCTCCGGAGCACAGTCTCGATCAACACCGAGAACCTGAGGCATCCTGACCGAGGGAATTTGTGCAACCTCCTCTTCACGAAGTTGCACGAACGATACAAGTTCCCCGCTGAATTTGAGAACACAAGCCTCAAAAGGAATAAAGTGAACAATGCTGCCCTCACGAAGATGAGCAAGGCCCTGTCTACTTGGAAAAGTAATGTGAAGAGAATGATCAAGAAAGGTGAGAGTTATGAGAAGATCAAGGAGAAAAATCCTTCGATCACCGAAGATGACTACAACGACTTCAAGATCAATTGCTCGAGCACCGCAAACTCCGAATCAAGTAAGTGGGCGAAAGAAATGCGGGAGCTGAACTTAGGGGAACACACACTCGGTCCCGGCGGTTACAGTGTGGCGGAGCCTATATGGGACAAGGAGGAGGCGGACCGTGCCGAGCAAGGCCTACGGCCCCTCTTCGATAAATACGGTGACAAGCAGACCAGGAACTTTGTCAGGGCCCGGTACAAGAAGGACCCGAAAACAAAGGAGCTTACCACGGATCCGAAGACCCGGGCGCTTGAGCTTCTTCTGGTAAGGAATACACCCCCGCGTAATTAGCTCCATATGGTTGCATTCTAATTAATGAAGCCAAATTTCTAAATGGTTCACATTCCTTCCGCAGGCGACTGAAAGCAGTAGCGCGGGGTCGACTAAGAGCAACCCTTGGGACACCACTCTAAATAGGGCGTTGAATGTAATGAAGAACAAGGATAAGCTCAGTAAGCCGACGTCAGCTGGTCGTGTGGCAGGCAAAGGCTTGTCGACAAAATGGTCGTCATACTATAACACTGGTGGGCGAAAGGAGAAAAAGACCAGCTCGGAAAGCCAGGCACGCGAGGTTCAAGAACTCAGGGCACAGGTGGTGCGGATTCCGGAGATTGTCCAAGAGCAAGTGGAACAACAACTCGGAAGGACGATCACCGCCATTGTGCCTACCTTGATCCAGGGGATTAGTGCGTGGATTGCGGGCGGCCAACAGGGGCCGCCCCCGATTCCTAGCTTCACGGCCAGCAACTCGCAGAATGCGATGGCGGGGCCATTGGTGTCTCCGACGCCGGCACGGGAGCTTAATGCACCCGGGTGTACGCCGGCCGGCACCTCTGCAGCAAGCGGCCCCTCCGTCAACTGCACGCCCGCCGTTGGCGGTGCCTCGACATTAGCCGAGCTCGACGCCATCATCACGGTAACTAATTAAGCCTCTCTCGGCCGAGGACTTCATCTCCTTGCCGTTGACTGGGCATCCCTGACGCCCTACATGTTTTCGCAGGGCGCCGCCGACGTTCCTTGCACTCTCCTGCACTTCGTGAACAACGAGTTGGTCGATGTCGCCAAGGGCAA
Source organism: Triticum urartu (assembly GCF_003073215.2). Lineage (NCBI taxonomy): Eukaryota > Viridiplantae > Streptophyta > Magnoliopsida > Poales > Poaceae > Triticum > Triticum urartu. Next base: position 470,610,502 of record NC_053022.1, read on the forward strand.
AATCGTTCAACCGAGCAACCCCTTGTTCCACGGTACCCAGATGCCACCCAACTTGTTTAGGGTTCAACTGGTTCGGGTGCTGCCAGGCTGCGACAAGTTGTTACCTCCGATTCGACCCGTCGGGGCCGACGATGATGACGTGATGACCCTCAGCACCTGCCTGAGCTGGCCCCTGCTTTGGCCGAAGAGCCAGATTCGTTTGGGGGAGGGGGACACCACCCCAAAGACAACACCGCCAGTCGTGCCGGTGCCAAGTCGGCCCCATGGCAAGAACGCCGCAACGGTGCCGGACATCCCTATGCCACTGGATCCAAACATGCATATGGCACAGGATCAGAACGACGATGACGACGATACATTTGCCAACGTCGATCAGTACTTTGCCGATCATGGGTACGGTGGCGACTTCATGGGGCCTCCTTCTCAAGAACCCAACCCAACAAAAGACGTGCGCGATTTAGCTGGTACCGCGGAGAAGCCAAGTTGCAACAGGCGTCGTGTGCCGTTCAGCTCTTAGGAGACGCCTCCAGCTGCCGACTTCACCGAGCCTCAGATAGGCGAGGTGCGAAATATTATCAGCCCCAACACACTCAAGAAGGCGGTCTGTGAGCAGAACTCGGTCCCATTACAGGAGAAGAAGAAGGCACGCAAAAGAAAGACTAATAAGGGTGCGGGCCAGCCGGCACCGAGTACGATCCGTGCTCAGGACGGGCCATCTTCACCTGAGGATATCTCGAGGAGGGTGCATGTGGCGGGTAGGCCAATGCTACCGAGAAATATGCTCGATGCTGCAACCGGTGCTATGCGGAGTCTGCATGATAGTGTTCTTTCTTTGGAGAAGTGGCGTCTCGGAGAGAAGGATGTGGCATACCCGGTTTTTGCGGCCAAGGTGCCAGAGGGCAAGGGCTTTGTGGATAACTCCATCGAGGGTACGATCGTCCTGCGGTTTGATGACATCCACGCTATGTTGAACCTTCATCCGCTGCACCACACCTTCGTTCGGCTATTTTCGCTGAGTATGGAGATGCGGATCATTCGCGACAAGACCCCGGACATCGTGATAGTCGACCCCTTCTACATGCGTGCCAAGATCATGGGCAGCGCTGGGGACCGGCAAGTCGCGACTTCTTACCTCGAAGGCGTCATTCTGGCAAATCAAGATAAGGATAACTTCCTCGTGCCTTACTTTCCCGAGTAAGTCCTCCCCTCAACCGCCCCGTAACATATGAATTCTTAGATTTCGATCATTTTTCTTTTAACATTCCGTGTTTTCTGAAGTGACACACATTGCACGCTCATCCTCCTAAGCCCCAAATATTCCATGGCCACGTATTTCGACCCGGACCGTCAGTCGAACGTAGACTACAGAAATGTCAAGAAGGTTCTTGATGATGTTCTCCCCGGCTACGTCAAATATGGAAGCACCTTCACCAGGCCTATTTGTAAGTACAGCAAGCACGTGTTCTCCCACAATACGACGTTCTGCTGCGTCAAGCAGCTGCCTGGCGTCAGAAGGGTGCCTACTACGCCATCCATCACATGCGGGCGATCGTACGGGACCATCATCAACTTCTGCTACCGAGTAAACTCAAATATTGGGCCGCGAGCGTGTCGGCAATCCAGGACACGGACATCAGACAA